>NW_028143148.1:0-191192 GCF_977018435.1 Lepisma saccharinum
AGTCATACTGAAAAGAAATCTCACGTGACAATGACGAGAAATTAGATTTACGGAAGGAATAGTTTTCATATTTTAAAACCTCGAAGGGCCATGGGCTATCTCCCGACTGTCAGTCTCCCTTCCACAATCCTACCTAGAGTTATCTTCAACTGGCAACGAGGTGACGTTGGTCAGCACGTCGAACCCTTAGCCGTTATAGAAGATATCTGAAACCAGGTTACACCAGTCACTCGTAGCTCCCCAATTTCCTCACGATGGTGGGTTGCCACCGGTCCTATACAGATAACAGGCCGAGAACCCAGGACGACTCGAATCCATGCCGTCCCGCTGTAGTCGGAGTCCAAAGCACAGAGTCTTAGACCGCACCGTTACGGAGGAGGAGAGTTTTCATATTTTGTTTCTTATAAATGTCGCCAATACATTAAATATATTACGCACCAAAAATTAGTGTAAAAAAATAGCCGGTTCTATAAGAGATTCGAACCTTCGATCTTCACTCAACTAGGCCGCTATTTTTAAGAATTTCCCATTTTCTCACTCAATAACCTTCGTTGAACGTTGTCTTAAGAGTCGTTAGCAATCTTGTAAACCTTATTAACCTATCTGCTGTCTATCACAAATGTATTTTACAACCTGGAGTAGATTTTGATGTCTGCAATTTAGAACTTGACTTTCGTGGTAAGTAATTCTCTACCGTCTACTATAATACATAAATCAAAGTCTACATATCTCATATTTTGTAAATGCGAAATGTCATTGTTAAATGTTACAAACTATTTCTTATTCCACCGTTAGTTCCAGATTTAGCCACAGCATTCTGGAAACCAGCGTGAAAACGTGTTTCCCACACTTCCAAGGTCAGGTGAACCCTTATCAGTTGTATTGGATGCCTGTGAACATGTTACTTCATACGTCATGGTACTGTGGTGGATTTCTTCCCCTTCCCCTTTTACCTTGAACGGAAGTAATCCCCGACTGGGCACGACGAATCAGTCACAGAAAAGCAGACTGTCTAGTAAATCGCATGCTATGTATTATTTTGAGGTCCTAGGTTTTGGAAAGTGAAATAAAAAAAAGTATGTAACATTAATTCATAATGGTTGACTTCTTTGGGTATTATTTCATGACTCTTTTCTACTTACTTGCCACTCTAATGGTCGTAGGTTCAAATCCGCACGGTGACAAAAACTTTTCGTAAGGTTTATTCGTTCCCATTGTTACTATTTGAATTACTTTTCTTTGAAACTAACAACGAAAGATTATACAATTAACTCTCTCTCTTTCCAAATGGTAATATGAGGACAGGTTTCTTATTATAAGAATTGGAAATTTTAGTGGTCTCAACGCATCTAAAATCGAAAATACTAGATCGACGTTATTTTCTACTGAATTCTAAATCCACGTTGTACACAGATAGGCTAATGGGGCCTGGACCTACAGTTTAAAGTGAGATACGAACCACTATATGTCTCCACTTGTTATCTTGCACTGAACGTAAATCAAACAGCTCCCCGCCCACATTTTTAAAACAAATTTACATTAAATATGGTATTTATAAGATAATCATCATTGATTTGATTGTTTTTATTACTGAACGTCAAATAAAACAATTTCCACAATCACCTCTTCGTCCCATCTCTCCCAATATCTTTCTCTCCCTCTCTTTTCCCCCTTCCCCACCCCCCACACACATGTATCAAAATAAATATTTTCTTAGGTTTGTATGTGTATAAATATAACATTAAATACCCCCAAAAATACTATTTATTTTCTACTTTCCGTCACCCCTCTCCCACTCCCACAACCCCTCATTATTATTGGCGTTCGTTGGGCCTCCCCGATGGCGCAGTGGTAGCGTCATTGCCTTGTAATCGAGGGGTTCCGGGTTCGATACCCGGTGGAGGCTCAAGTGGTTCGGATCCCACTTTAAACTGTAGGTCCAGTCCCGATTAGCCTTACTGTGCATAAAGTGCACCAACTCAAACCAATTATTGGCGTTCGCCAGACCAAGTGGTAATGTATGGACGTCTTGTAATCAGTGTGTCCTTTTCCGAGTTCCAGTCAGGTCGCATAATGTTTCAGATTCCAATTTAAATGTATCCAGAGTCGTGATTAGCCTATGTGTGCAAAAAGTGATGTTAAAACGAACTCTTGACCTCAATAATACAAGTTGTGTATTTTCTTTCTGCTGTGGTTCCCTCTTTTCGCGAGAAATAACGAATTAACCTAATCATTAACTCAACAAATAAAAATGCATCTCTAAATTAATTAATGAAAACTGTTATTACACCCAAACCAATATTTTATCGTAAATGTAAATGAAATGTCATCTCACGTAGTGAAAACAATGTGAAAATTGTTCTAATGAGTGGTATATGATTGTCAAACACATACATGAATACATTATATTAAGCTCATGAACTATAATTAGGACAATTTAATACTAATTTGAAACGATTAAAGGCATTAAAACGACAAAGTAAACTTTTGCGCAATCTTTCTGCCGATTCGCATTATTGAAACAATATTTAACCAATGCGGACGTTATCTCATATTTGGAAATGCTGCATTGGTTGAACTTCCTGTGGACAAGACCATGAGTCACGCCTCCTGCTCCTCCGAATCGAACTTCACTGTGATTGGAGGATCGTATATTTCACTACACTTGTGAAATCGCAAGGATTTTTTCTAAGTCCAACGTCTTAAGAAATGATGTTGGTAGCTCTGAAACAAGGAACACTTCCTTGTTTCAGAGCTAACAACATAATTTCTTAAGATGTTGGACTTAGAAAAAATCCATGCGACAGATTTTTTGAACATGACTGTACCAATTACAATTTTTAATGATAATTAATTGCTCATAAAATTGTTTAAAGTTCTCAGCACCATAGGCGTGCAAAACACATTGATGTACGACATCATTATATTGGGGATGCTGTTCAACAGGGAGATTTTTATTTGGTTTATCAACCAACGAATGATATGATCGCAGATTTATTAACGAAACCTGTATCTAAAATTGTGCATGACAATTATGTATCAAAGTTAGGTTTAAAATAATGATGGTCATATGTATGTATGCATATTTGAGTAAGGGGAAGTGTAAAAATGTTTTGTTACAAAAATATTCTCATACTCAAATAAGCACGCAGCTTTTTCATATGTGTCGAGCGACTCTTTTTCTGGTTCATCTTGTTCTGTGGCTTCAGAAATAAATTTTAGTTTCCTCTTCAGTTCGGCGTATTAATTTGTACACAATAGCAGGTTTCAACAATGGCTTAAAATTTAACAAAATGTATTATGGTTACTAAAATAAATTATCCTTTCTTTCACATAAGGATAGTAGGAGTCACAAATCCCACCTTGTTGAAGGAAACTGGTAAATATTATTTCTTTCCTTCATTTTCTTCCCATGGTTCAATTCAAAAACTTAAATCTACCCTAGGAATTTCTTCCTGTACATATATGGGCCGATTAGTTTCGGAACATCCCCTGCTAACTGGTCTAGTCTACGTAGGTAGATAGTGAGCCTACGAACAGTGTAGAGCGTCAACAAAGGTGCTAGCGAGATGTTGCAGGGTTCAGATGACGTCAGCAACTGCCTTGTTGATTGCGCCGACCTCCGTGGCAGAGTGGTTACCACGACTAACTTCAATGCCACAGGTTTCGGGTTCGAATCCCGGTGTGGGAATATCAAAATATCAACACCTCATCTCATCTTCGCGATTAGCCGTAAATTGCAGAAAGCGAAATAAAAATAAACAAGAAGTAGTTTTTCAAAGCATTCTTCTTAAAGGAAAATAGTAATTCTCAGAGCTCAAACTTATTTTTCAAGAAGCATAATCGCTAATATAATCAATTCACCAAATATGAAATTTGAGAAAATTCCTGTTTCCAGGTTTAGAAATCCATCAATCTTCAGATTTTCTTATTCTTGACCATATTTCAGGCCTAATATTTTTATTCGTGTTTTTTGTATTTGTCGTCGCATTTCTTCCAGTAGAGCAGATCAGAGAGTTCTACGCCCGAAAATGGCGCTCGGTGGCGCTCGCAGTGTTGCCAACCTCTTACTTGAAAAAATCACCAAGGTTTTTATCTTGGTCTAACCTAACCTCAAGCAAGGAGCTGGCAATCTTGCTTGAGGCTGTTTTTGCAGTGTTGCCAACTTTTTACTCGAAAAAATCACCAAGGTTTTTTTTGGTCTAACCTAACCTAAAGCAAGGAGCTGGCAACCTTGCTTGAGGCTTTTTTTGCAGTGTTGCCAATTTTTTACTCGAAAAAATCACCAAAATAGTGGGGGTGCCCAGGTTCTGCGCCAGAAAATGGCGCTCGGTGAGGCTCGCAGCGTTGCCAACCCGGGCGAGGCGTAGCCTTTTACGGTGTATGTTAACCTCACCAGCGTTGCCAACTCGGGCGAGACGTAGCCTTTTACGGTGTATGTTAACCTCACAAGCAGCGTTGCCAACTCGTCGTAGCTTTTCACGGTGTATAATTTTTTAGCTTTTTTTGTGTGAGTGTACGTGTTCGGGCGAGGCGTAGCCTTTCACGGTGTATGTTAACCTCACCAGCGTTGCCAACTCGTCGTAGCCTTTTATGGTGTATGTTAACCTCACCAGTGTTGCCAACTCACTCCACGAAAATTTCACCAACTGATATTTTGAAGCTTTTCACGGTGTATGTTAACCTCACCAGCGTTGCCAACTCACTCCACGAAAATTTCACCAACTGATATTTTGAAGCCTTTCATGGTGTATGTTAACCTCACCAGTGTTGCCAACTCGTCGTAGCCTTTTATGGTGTATGTTAACCTCACCAGCGTTGCCAACTTACTCCACGAAAATTTCACCAACTGATATTTTGAAGCCTTTTATGGTGTATGTTAACCTCACCAGCGTTGCCAACTCGTCGTAGCCTTTTACGGTGTATGTTAACCTCACCAGTGTTTCCAACTCGTCGTAGCCTTTCACGGTGTATGTTAACCTCACAAGCAGTGTTGCCAACTCCTCACTCGAAAAAATCACCAAGGTTTTTTATTTGGTCTAACCTAACCTAAAGCAAGGAGCTGGCAATACTGCTTGAGGTCTTACAGTGCATAAAGCAATTTGCCAACCTACTGGTATTTTTGCCATAGCTTTTTACAAAAAAGAGAAAAAGGAGAAAAAGAGAGAGAGGGAAGAGTTAAACAACCGACAGTGTTGCCAACTCCTCACTTGAAAAAAATCACCAAGGTTTTTTGTTTTTGGGTCTAACCTAACCTAAAGCAAGGAGCTGGCAATTTTGCTTGAGGTTTTACAGTGCATAAAGCAATTTGCCAACCTACTGATATTTTTGCCATAGCTTTTTTACAAAAAAAAAAGAGAGAGAGAGGGAAGAGTTAAACAAGCGACAATGCTGCCAACACCTACCTACAGCTTTTTTACTTGGCAAGGGTTTAGCCAATTTAGCAAGGAGTGCCGGCAACAAATATATACTGCCGTAAAAGAGAGAGATGGATGGATGGCAACACAGTATGTGCGTGCGTGTGTGTGTATAATATGTAGCATTATTAACTAGAGTGTGTTGGCAACCCACCTACAACTAAAAAAGATAGAGATACTAAAATTGCTGTAAGATGAAGAGAGAGACTAAGCTGGCAACAGTGGTGGGCGAATACGCATTATTTCCAAGTTCTGGGCGCCAATGTATATCGCGACTTTTGCAAACCTCTTCGCGGGAACGATGTGCTGCACATGCATACGTGCGCGCTGGCGCCTCTTATTATTTTTCGTATTGTGAGGCAAACAAACAAATAAATAATTGTTGTTTTTTAGGATGCCAGGCCCCTACAACCTCGCCAGGGTGCGTGGTGCCCAACCCAAAAAGGTTCTAACGGCTGCGGTTGTAGATAGCCGCACCTCTGTAGAGTTTCACGTGTTTTTTTTTTTCTCAAACTTCCATGAAACCCTACAGAGGACCTCCGTAATGCATGCAACGTGTACTAACGACTCTAGTGTTATTTGATGTTGTAATATTTTTGGATATAGAGTTTTATTGTGAGATATAGATAAAAATAATTATGTTTATTATAATATTTTTTTGATGAAGATGGAGAATGTATGTGTGTGTGTTACAAATAAAATTGCATGCTTATTTTTTTAGTGTGTTTGTATGTGTATGTGTTTTTGATGTTCGACAGCATCTGAAACGATAAAAAATAATTTTATTGTTAATTTTCTCGTGTAAAAAAACAACAACAAAATTTTTGTGCAAATTTTTTGATTGTCTTGTGCTATAGTGCAAAAACTGATGATATTGTAATTCATAACTGATGAAATTAATATTGTAACTGATTTTGAACTAGTGAAATTTTTGTATTGTGCTATTGAAACTGATTGTGCTAGTACAAAAATTTCTTATTGTGCAAGAAAAGAGGTTAAAAACTTGTTAAAACTGCTCTGTGACCCTCTCGTTCTTCACGTCGTGGACGAAGGACTTCTCGGCGACCAGGATCACACTGCATACGGTGTCCTCGGGCAACGGACTGTTGAACTCGCAGACGACCTTGATGTTGGTTCGATCGTTGACCACCACCTGCTTCCTCTTAGATGTGTTGATGACGAACATCGGCCTGCGGGTTTTGAATTCGCTGGGCGTGTAGTATACGTCCATGCTTCCCTCGGTCACGCGTTTGAAAGAGGTGTAAGCTTCGTAAAGTTTGAGGTAATCGTCTTTGGTCATGTCGAGGTTGTAATTCTCGCGCGGGAAAACTTCGTTGCGTCCATTTTTCAGATAAACATTCTTGATCTTGCAGTCGTCGAACTTGCTGGAATCTTTTTCCTGGTTGTTATCGCGCCCGGTCTGAAAGAGCACCACGACGAAATCTGGCATGTCGAACTGTATGTTGTTGAACTGTGTCGTCACGTCGAATTCCATGTGACTTCCCGACGCCATCTTCTGCACACACTGGTAACCGTGAAAGTGAATCGGTACCTGCGGACTCTTCAAGATCTCTGCTTTGTACTTGAGGGCGTAGTTTGTTTCGTATTCCACGATCGGCATTCTCAATTCCATGCTCCGGATGACGCACTTGGCTGCTTCGGGTAATGTGTTGGCTATCGGCGTGCCGTCGGCGTTCAAGTTGGTGTATCGCATCAGTGCGTCGTTGTCGTTGGCTGCTCTTCGAAAAGTGACGCGCAATCCCCCCTTCCACATGATCTCCTTGTAGTCCGAGAAGAATCCCGGCAGCAGACGCAAGGGAAAGAGAACCGTGTGACTTCTAGTCGATATTTTGGTCCCTGCTTCGAATCCTCCCGCCTGGTAGTATGCTGCGTCCGTTTTGGATAATTTCAAAGTTCCCACTGCCGTCGACGTGATGCCTGGATAGTCTATTCTGTCGATGACGGTGTTGTGTTTCCTCACCTCCACCTGCGAGAACAGGTGAGGCACGAAGTTGTCCACGAGTTTCAAATTTGCATTGGGCGGAAACGCTTCTCCGCTTTCTTTCTTCACCACGTCGAATTGAAGGTAGAGGTCTGCTCTGTGAGGATGAACGAACCCGTCGCCTACGTCCACGTCGTATTCGATCTCCCTGTTCGCTTCGTTGAGATTGGCGAACGTGCGACGGTTGGGAGGGAAAGATTGCAATTCGTAACTTTCGATTTGTTCCATTTTCACTATGTATGGTTATTTATTATACGTTGATCTCCACGATGGCCGTCGTAGTGGCACCTGCGAAATCCACCACCTCTCCTTTCTCGTTTGTCACCACCAACTCT
Organism: Lepisma saccharinum; assembly: GCF_977018435.1. Classification (NCBI taxonomy): domain Eukaryota; kingdom Metazoa; phylum Arthropoda; class Insecta; order Zygentoma; family Lepismatidae; genus Lepisma; species Lepisma saccharinum. Next base: position 7,755 of record NW_028143148.1, read on the forward strand.
ATGTCGTCTATGCGGTTGCGGCATACTGGAAAATAGATCGGCGAAGAGGGTGTGTAGATGATCGGTTCCATGAATTCGGAACTGGGTTTGAACGTGGCTATGATTCCTGTCTGCTTGTGACTTCCCAGCAACTCCCCGTCCGAGGATTTTGTGATCATGCCTTCCGCCACGTTGCAGTGAACGTTTAGAGTCTCTATGGCTAGAAATTTAGGAATGTTGGTTGCTGTATGTTTGATGCCAGCTTCGAGTTTGGTGTCGTTCTCGAAACCTAAAAGTTCTCCCATGGTGCCCAGGTCCACGGTTTCCGTCGCCGATAGGATTTCCACTCTGTGCGTGACCGAATTTTGAGAAAAGTACGTGCCTTTGGGTAACTGAGCTTGCAAAGTGGAAAGATTGTATTGACCTGGCGTGACGACGATGTGTTCGCTTCCGACGCTAATTTTGTTGTTGTGCTGCGTGACGTTAGGTATGAGGTACATGCTGTAGAATGCACGCAGAGCTACGGATTTAGGATAGACGATGTCGTCGTGCAGCGTGAGTTTCAAGATCGAAGATTCGCTCGTGAGATGGAACACGCCCATTGTGTTTAAGATTCCACAATGCTTTCTGAAAATGTTCCACCGACGGGTTATTTATTTTAGACATGTATGCGAGAACGGAAAGGCAAAGGTGGCCGCAGTTAACATCAGTGAAACCCTGGATGCGTTTGTCATTGTAGTAGAGGTTGGCAACACTGAGATACTTCACCAACCTGGCAGGTGGTGTGCCACCGAACGAATCGAAAACAAATGCTTTGTCATCGTCAATTTTGAGGTAGCATATCCAATGTGTACCAGGATTTTTGTAACTGTCCAGGTTGACCACGCCATACTCTTTTTTCTTCACAGCAGAGGGTAGAGAATCGGACATGAAAACACCCCTGAAGTTCTTTATTCCCAACGGTTCGATCAGAGATTCAATATCGAAGTTGGACAGGGCTTCTTCTTTTTTTAATATTTCTTCAAAGCATCGAGGTTGTTTTTTTTGTTTTTTTGGTTATACCTTTTCCCCTTCTTCTCCATAGCCAGGTTGTGACGTTTCTGTTCTTCCAATTCTGCCTTGTTCTTCTTCGAGTCGATGACGGTTTTCGCGATGGCGGCACTTCCGCCGGCCAAACTTCCAACGGCCCCTAATGCTGCCAGAATGGCTGGGATGCTGAATATGAAACCTCCGATTTTTTGCTGTTTTCGCGAACGCTGCAAGCGTCTCAATTGAGGTGTGCTGAGAAGTAATTTCATTCCGTGTCCTTTTGTCAAGCAAGAACGTTTCTTCTCGCGTTGTTTCTTGGTGAGTAACCCATCGAGGGCGCCTAGATTTTTCAGATTGGAGTATGGTATCTGGTACACGACACCCTTGGGCTTCATGTTGATGCTCTATATGTTATCTTCACGGTATGTTATTTATATATATGTTCTAGGATTTTTTTTGTGTAATTTTTTTTGGTATGTTATTTATATATAAATGTTCTGAGATTTTTTTGTTCCGTGTAATTTTTTTCAAGGATATACTTCGCGCAGAGTCGTTATACAAATTCTATTACGTGCTTTGTTTTTTTACCAAGAAGTTCTTTTGTACCCTTGTACACGATTCGAGTTTTGTTCTCGATTAAAATAGCTAGCTTCTCGTCGGATAACATGTCAGCGTATCGATCTGGTAAAAATAGACTGTATTGTGCGTTGAGCAACAGACGCGCCTTGGGGCCATACTGGGTAGAAACAATTGAGCCGGAAGTTATCGTGTAAGGTTTGTCCACTTCTAATTCCTGAATTTTTACATATTCGACTGATGAATTTAGCATTTGTTTTAATGCTTGGGCGTCTAGTGATTGTTTACTCATTTTATAAATGGCAAACACAATTGGAGTTTTTTTTTTTTTTACGTAGTGTTATTTATATACCGAAGAAATTTTTTTTCACGGTTCGAGAAATTCTTTTATTTCTACACACCCCATCCAAGTTTTTGTTTCGTGTTCATGGCGATGGTGGTGCCCAGTGCTGCAACTCTTTCTCCCAGCGAAGCGTCTCTGCTAACAAATCTTTCGAAAGCTGCGTGCTCTAACTTTCTGTCTGCTTTGTGACGTGCATCCAGATCGGTGCGAGTGGTGTTGTAGGCGATGTCGTGATCTTTGCATGCGGCGTCCAACGGATTCACACCCTTGTCTCCTCTCTCCAATCTTTTCTCGAGTTTGGTACCTGGTCCGCAGTACTGGTAGCCGGGTAAATGCATCTCGAAAGGTAACTTGTTGATGATGTCGTTCACGAGACCCTTTCCTTCGGCCACGTTCCAGAATCTCGGAGGCAGCGTGTTGATGATTTTAATGAGGTACCCTATGCCCTTGTCGTCGTTTACGATGAAGTTGGAAAGTTTTGTGCTGATCATGTCCACGATGCCAACCTTCTCGTTGTAGAAATTACGATTGCCTGCATTTTCCTCTCCTGCAATAACCAACAACCTGTCTATGAGCTTGCGCACGTCGTCCACCCACACAAACTCTTTGGGCAGGGTGTTGTAGAGTTTGACGCCGCTGCCTGTTTTCACCTGGTTCCATATCGGCTTGATGAGATTCCTGTATTTTTCGCCGCTGCTCGATTTCACCCTATTCTGCGTAGCGTCGTTGTTCTGGTACAAGGCGTCCGTCATGATCAGAATTTCCTTGTAACTCTGGTAATCTTCGTCGGTGTAATCCTTCGGCTGCTTTTTGGCAACAAGTTCCCACAGTCCCACCGTACCCGGATACCTGTTCCAGCTATTTTTATCGCCTAAATTAACTTTAATGTCGTTGCCTTCGAAGGTCACCTTCGATTTCCCAATCTTCCATACCACACCGCCGCCTTCATTGGTTTCCATGGTGGGATACAATCCGAACACTTCATCCTTGTCGAACTTACCCGTACTCAGGTAGTCTCGTGCCAAAGGTCCCAACTCGATCTTATCCAAAGACGACGACGTGCTGCTTATGGCTCGACGTCCTGGCGGTACGTCCTTCAGTTCGAACGGCGTTGAAGGAATGCTCGAAATAGGCGTGGGTACGGTGTAACTTTTAGCTGCAAGTGGTACGAGTTCGTTGATCAAATTTTTATTTTGTTCTGTGACGCCTTTAATTTCTTTACCTAGATCGCTGATGGCATCGATCACAGGTTGATCTTGACGTTTCTTCTCTTCGTAGAATCCGCGATTCTCGGATTTCCAACCTTTGAAGCGTTTCGCGAGGTAGTTTCGCAACTTGAGATTTTCGTCTTCGATTTTTCGTTTCGTCATAGCGTTATTTATACACGTCGTTTCTCACAACGTTGCAACGTTTAGAAAGTCGTTGATTTTGTTTCTGTATTTTCCGTCGTTGGGTTTCCTCGTCATGTCGATCGTCGCGAATCCGAAATCGTCACTGTTCCAACAGTGGGAGCAGCAGCGTTCCGAAAATTGATTGTAGTTCATGTCTCCGCCTACGTAGTCATCGTACGCGTGCTTGAGGTTGGTGTGATCTTGACGAAACAAACATATGAAATTAGCGTTGTCGCGTACTAACTGTTTTGGAATTTTGGAAAACGTTTGAGCTAGGAAGAAGCAATCTATTCCTTTGTGACGACCTTGCGTGAAAAAATTGCGAATTTCATTTTGATTTTCCAGGATGACATCGTCGAACACAACGACTGAATTTTCACGACAATCGTCGAGTGGCTTTATTTCCGAAGCGAACGTTGCAATGTCCAGACCATCGTACAGTTTTATCAGTTGCTTGTATTTCGCTTGTTCGAGACTTTTCGAAAATACGTAGAGGTGCCTGTTCTTCCAATCTAACCAATTCGGTGCGAGGAGAAAATTGTCCACGAGCAGTGTTGTTTTCCCACACCCCGAAGGACCTACGATCAGACAGCGGATGCTGTCGGGAAGCAACTCACCGTTCTTTTTTCTCGTTTGACTTTCCGAATCCGGTAGACGTTTCACCACGTTCCACGTACTTACAAGATCACTTCGTTCGCGTTGATCCAACTCTTTTCCGGAAGTCCCAGCCATTTGACAAACAGTTTGTCGCCTTTTCTACGCAATACTTTCTCGATGAGGTACGTGTCGGGATGTTTTGTTTTAGAGAGTTCCTCTTCGTAAAATCTTCCTTTCAAAATCTCGTTGCTACTATCTTTTATTATATACGTGTGCCGGTTTCCGGGTAAAACTCGAACCACCGTAAAAAGTTCTGTACTCCAATTTTTTGTGAATCCCTTCTCGAAGGTGCGTTTGAATTTGCTGATCCTCACCTGGTCTCCAATTTTGAATTTTGATTTCTTGGTAGTGGTGGGAGTGTACTTTGGACAGTAAACTGTAGAAATTAAACGCTGCTCGTCGGATTTCGTAACGTCAGCTGGCTTCATGCCTATGGTTCTGTGTACCGTATTATTATAGGTGCCGACGAGTTCCGGCAGTATGTCGACCCATTTGTAATTCCCCCGAAGCGTGAATTGTTTCCACATGTGTGTTTTCAAGGTTCGATTAAATCTTTCCACGATGCTGGCTTTGATGTGACTGAAGGTTGAATAATGCCGAATGTCATGTTTTTGAATAAACTTTTGGAATACAGCATTGTAAAATTCCATCCCCTTGTCCGTTTGCAAAAACCGAGGTCGTCTGTCGCTTTCGCGAAAAATTGTCTTGAATGCTTCCGTGACGCACGTTCCCGTTTTGGCTTTCAAAGGTAGAGCCCATGCGAATTTCGAAAACGTGTCTATGACGGTGAGGAGGTACTTGTTACCCTTGTTCAATTTATGCACATTTTTTAGATTGCCGCTACTCATCTCCACGAGGTCACTTTGCCAGAGGTCATCGATGCTCTTGGTTACCACCGCCAAACGTTGGTAGTTGCGGCGTGCAGGTTTATGCAATTCTTCGACGATAGCTTGCCTAGACATTTTTAGAGATTACGTTTGAAGAGAAGCACGAGCGTGATGGGATTCAAAGAGGGTGGCACCTCACCAGTGTTTTGAATGATCAGCTTATCGCCGGCACTCACGTCAAAAACGGTGAGATCTTCGTCTTCGTGTATTTCATATATGTTGCGCGTTTCGTTCCAACGTGCCAGAGGAATGTTTCCTGCTTTCTGGACACCACGATTCGATATCAAGGTCATGGTGGGAACGCTAGCTTTTCTACCGTGAGACCAGTACGAAAATTCATTTATCTGAATCGTGCCATCGAGGAGAAACTTGTAGTACGGATGATAAGGATGTAACATGTACAGTTTGTTACCTTCGACGAACGTGGAGATTCTCTGTTGATTGGGTACGCTGTTGATTTCGATGGCTTGCAGAGAATGCAGTTTAGCGAATTTAGTATCGATGCTAACGAGGTTGCTGTGAAGCTGTCCCAGTGTATTTTGTACGGGCAACAAATGTTCGACGATGGTATCCGTTACTGTAGAAAATGACGGTTTGATTTTCACTTCCACGTTCAACTGCTTGTAGTTTTCGTTGAGTTCTTGTAACTTGGCACCGAAAGAGGCCAGCGTCGATTCCTGCGTGGATTCCAACACTCCAACTTGATCTCTGATGTTGACGACGATACTCTGAAGGTTCTCGACTTGATTCAATTTCGAACTTTTCTCGGTAAGATCGTTCACGATGCTTCGCATCTCGGTAAACTGCGTGTGAAGGTCGGCGACGCTCTGCGAAGTGGGCAGCGTCGACACCAGCGAAGCAAGTTCGTCTCGAATCTGTTCCACGTTCGCCGTTTCCGTTTCCAGTCGTTTCAGCATACGTGATATGCTTCTTTTCAAAGCGTGCAATTCTTTGGAGGTGGGGAGATTGGCAACCCTACTCTCGAGATCGCTCAACGAACTTTTGATGTCGCTCGAATCGGATAGTGCCGTCACCGCCGTTTTCAATTTTTCCAAATCTTCGCTCGAAGGTACGCTCGTCCGTAACGATTCCAAGTCACCCTGTATGTTGTCCAGTACGTGATGAAAATGAGCAAGATTGGATTCGACGTTCAAATTTTCTAAATATTCGATCTTCTGCTGAACCGTGCTCAACGTGTCTTGTATGCTCGTCAACGCACTGGCTTCAGCGTGAATATTTTTAATTTCTTCGTTGATCAACTCCAGAGACGCCTGAAGCGTAGCGATGGTGGTTTGAATGTGTTCGAAATCTTGATAAGCCTCCAATTGAATTTTTATGTTCGCGACGCTTTTGCCGATGACCTGCAGTTCGTCTGACGATGGTAGGTTGGTCATGGTATCTTCCAAAGTCTGTAACTTGGATTTAATTTCTTCCAACGTGCTGGCGAATTCTTCTTGTAATTTGGAAACAACAACGTGCAAGCGTTCTACATCAATATCTTTCACGACGGTTTGAAGTTCAGAGAAATTCTTTTCGATTGCCGAAGTTCGTTCTTCGATTTCGAGTTTCAATTTTTCCAAATCTTCATTTTTCGATTGAAATTGCTGTAATTTGGCCAAATCATTTTGAAGCTTATCCACGCTCAACTGTATATTTTGAACGTTGTCGTAAGAAGGTACGTCGACATAATTTTTTATGAGCGTTTTCAGTTCGGAATCGATTTTCAGAATGGGGTCGAGACATTGCGTTTGGAGCGTAGCGATCTCCGACTCTAAACTTTTGTTTAAGGTCTCCTGCAAAGCGATCAAATCGCTCCTCAACTTTTTAATTCGGACGTCCAACATGAGAATCTCTTCTGCGTGGTCTACACGCTTGGTGTTGCCGAAAATATCGTTAGGCATTTTGGTTAACGGTTATTTATAATAGGATAGACGATTCGTAATTCTACGAAGAGAGGAATGAGTTTGTCGTAATCTCCTAGGAGTTCCACGTATAAACAATCTCCTGCAGAAACATCGTACGTAATGTTAGAAAGCATCTTGTCGTGCTTGATTCGAAAAATGTTCTTGCCGGTAGATATTTTGATTTCGCCTACGTTTTCCGGATTCACGGCGATTTGAAGTTTTCCATCAATCGGAATTTCGTAGAAATGTAAATTGTTGTTGAAGACGTAAAACATCTTGCCCACATCGTCATCCAATTTCGTCCAAATGCTGTTAAGGTGAACGATCAGTAGACCGTTGAGTTTAGTTAACATGGAAGGTAGAAATTCATGATCTGTCGTCGCGCGGTGTACAGTCTCCATGTTGGTTTGTTTTCGGAAACCAAAGAGATTCATATTATGCTGGTTATTTAAAATACGGTCAAAGTTTTTTTTGTAATGACAGTCAGTGTTTTTTTTTTTGTAATAACTAACAAAATGATTTTTTTTGTTTTTTTTGTTTTTGTTTTATGAATCTTCTGTTGAAGATGGGCATATGTTGCAGGTTTTGCTTTCTGCTAAGCGATAGTGCCCCCACGGCAGTGTGTGGATTCCACATTGGAGAACACACCTCTTGTCGTCGTTGGGATCCAGGGCAATCTTCCTCACTTTGTTGGTGGTCAACACATGGTCGACGCTCTGGATGCGCTGTTCTGCTCTTAGAACCGACGACCTGGTCTTGAGGCAATCCACGAAGTCCTCGAATGTGAGATGCTCCCGAACCACCTGTCTGCCGACACCCTTGGCCTTCTTGGTAACGCTACCCTCGGCTTTGATGGTATAGGCCTTGGCGCGAAGACCTGCAAACTCGAGAATCACATCTCCGTCCTTCTCATCTTTGAGTTTGCCAGGCACCTTCTTGTTGCGGGCCAGGATACCGCTCTGGTTCGGTTGGGGATAGCCTGACGTGTCAAAGAGGTTAACCAAAGATGGAACTGTGGCTATATCCCCGTATGCGTCGGCTGTGTGAACGTGGTACACCAAGCTGTCCGTGTCCGTGTAGAGAAGCGAGATGTTGTGGTCGTAGTGTGGACGTAATATGTCGTAGTAAGTCTCGAACATGTGAAGCTTGCTCAGATCCAGAACCGTGGCTCCAACGTAGATGGGCTTGGTGAGTTTCACCACACCTTGCTTCATGTGAATAAGAGCCAGCTGCTCGTTATAGATTGTTCGAGACTTGAACAATGGACTCGCGACAAGCTGACGACATCGCTCTTTCCTCGTCACCAATTTTATGTCCACGCGATTCCGTACATTCTCCATGGTCTTGCCAAACACTGCATTATTCATAAGCTTGAAGAAATCCTTATCAAGCTCGGACGTGGCTGCGGTGCGGTATTTAGTGTTGACTTCAATATATGGACGCAACCACGGAGAATGCTCGAACTTGAGGATGCGGTGAACTGCGTGGACCGTGACCCCTTGCTGCATCAACCACCGGAGATTCTGGTAGTGAAGGACGTAATTCTTCTTGGGTTCGAAATCCATGACGAGCTTCTTCTGGTTGGAATCGGGTGGACACTTGAACTCGGGTGCAGGGGGAAGATCGCAGAACGAATCCTGCAGCTTCTCGGAGAACTCAAGGTCCACCTCGGCGAAAAATCCGCATTCCGAATCGTCGAAGCTTTCGATGTCGAATTTGGAAGGATCGGCCCACTCGAACCCTCTAAAGGGGAGTGGCTGCATCATGGAGTGCCCGTACAAGTTATTCACGTCCGTGTGCATGATGTAGCTCGTCGGTTGGGTGGAGTCGTAGCCAGTAGCCATGTGATGGTTGTTGGCGCGCGCGTGCCGTTGCGACACCTGGACCATTCCACCCCGCACGGCACGTTCCACAAACAGCACCATGTCTACGTCCGAAAGAAGCTCCAGCTTGATTTTCGTCACCAGAAACATGGCTGACCACGCCAGTCCGGGGAGACTATAGAAGTAGGCGGGATCCAGGTGGTAAATGTTCATAGCGGTCGCCCGGAACGTCTGGAACACATCGGCGAGGAGCGTCACATCAAGTCTGAGGTAGGCGTCGTGGTAGTCTCCGAGAGTTCGACAACCTAGCTCGCGCCACATGGACTGGGCGTGATGATATTCTTCGTCGGTGATGTTCGAGCCTCGTAGCTGACTGTAGAACTTCGCCTGGGGAGGTAGCGACGTCTCCGCAAACTTGGTAGAGTCGGTGACGTATTCGTAGGGGTAGACCCCCTTACGCCTGAAGAGACCGGCGTCCAAGTTCGGAAAATTCGCAGAGGTGATGAGCATTTGTTCGTTGCTCAGCTTCCCTGCAAGAGCATCGAGGCTGGCCGGGAGGAACCTCAGGGAGTCGAGGAAGCGAAGCTCGATGCTCCTGCTTTTTGAGTCGGCGAGGATCGGCACCCACTTGCTGACGCTAATATAACGCTCCTCGTTTTGTGCCAGGACATTGATTCTTGCATTGTCGTATCCAAGATGTTTGATCAGGTGGTGAAAGTCGTACCCCGAGCCATTGTGAAAAAACACAGGGATGAAGCGCGGGTCCCGGGCCAAGCGGTTGCAGTCGTTGCACCAAGGACCAACGTACCTACCGTTAAAGTGATCGTGGTGTCGGACTTTACGGTTGTTGGCGGTGTATTCCTCAGCGCAGACAGGGCAAGCGATGGCCTCGTTGTGTCTACGTTGATCGTCGGGAGACAGTGGGAACATAGACATGGGAGCCAACAGCACCTTCCCCATCTCGATGGCCTCGTCAACCATCCTCTCGAGGAAGTGTTTGGCTGCGTCGGGACCACGGTACACGTAGGGCTCGGGGGCGATGTGCTGGTCTCGTCGCACCACAACGTAGGCGAAACTGGATGCCTCGTGGAGTTGGTAAGGGGTGGTGGAGGAAACTTCGGGGTCGGGATCGCAAGTAGACAGGGGTTTGAGGAAGGCCTCGAAGTCTGCGATGATGATAGCGGGGTGTTCCACCATGGCACCGTGCGTGCGAAAACACTCCACGGTACCAGGTTCGGACAAGACTGCCACCCCAGGCTCGTTGGCATTGCAATAGAGTTTGTGGCAAGCAAGCTTCTCGACAGCGATGTTGGAACCTCTGATGCGGTGATAATCCTGCTGTTCTTGATTATCAAAAATAGACAAGCACCTGCGACAAACTTCTATGCTACCATTATGCTTGCTTTTTTGACTCGACACCAACCGGGAGAGCGAGCGAATGAGGGTGTAGTGATGGCGAGTTTCATCCTTGATGAGCAGAAGGTGAATTTCCTGCGCACCGTCGTCGTCTACGTCGCTCACCCGGATAGGGTACACCACATTTTCGTCAGTGAGGCCATAAACGTTGATGGCCAACCGCGGGTTGTGTGTGCGGGCCTCGAACTTGCGAATGTCCGAGACCTCCACCGGGTAGTCGATCCCAGCAATGGCATCTTTCAGCTCTGGCTCGTAGGGTAGGTAGTGGTTAACTCGGTGTGGATGGTTTTTCCAGTGAACAGGGTGTAACGCTGCAAGCACCGACCAAACAAAGCACTTGGCGTCACTGTTTTGAATGTTCAGGACGGCCTTTTTATCCTCAATCGCTTCTGGTAAGCGGACGTAGCTGGAGGCGGAGAGAGGTACAAACTTGCAAAGTTTGACGCGCAGTTCGTGAGGCTCGCCACACAGCGAACCCCCCGAGCCCTTGGCTTGATGTTCCTCCTGCTTTGCCACCAGCTCCTCGACAAACTTGTTGTAAATATCCTCGAGGTTGTCGACATCCGCCAGATGCAACGTCTTCGCCTTGGTGTTGTGGCAGAAGCTGTAAATTTCATCAGACGGCTTCTTGTACCGACAACGTAGCGATGCGTAGAATTTAGTGGAGTGCGTTGCAAGCGCATCGCCGAGGACGGAAATAATTTGCGCTTGCACGTTCTCTAAAAAGCTACGCACGTCGCATGAGCCCTCCGAAATAAAAGGAAAGTCCTCTAACGAACGCTGGAAAGCAGACTGGTCTGCTTTTATCGCAGGCTTGACGCGTTTGGCGAGTGGTGCATTGATGGAGGCTGCTTCCGCCTTCCTCTTGGTGGAGGTCGAAGGCTGGGCCCCAGATGTATTTTTGCTTAGGCAAGTAAGCTTATGCTTTTTGGCATACGCAATTGTAATATGTTTATTACATCCGGAACACAGTTCGGTGGCAGCCAAATGCTTGCCTGGCACGCAGGTGCGACAATGTCTTGCAAAATGTTCGCTTGATATAGTTTTTTCGCACACAGGGCAACTTTTCATGGAGCGCATTTTTTCGGGGTATGTTTATTTATATGTGATCTGTTGGTGATAGAGTGTTGTTTTTCTCAAATATGTGTTTTTAATCAACCCTATAAAAAAAATTAAAAAAAATATATAAGAAAAATATGATTGTAGATAGAAAAAGCACATTAAATATTGTATGCATGTGTAATTCTATTTAGCTTATTTTCGCTAGACACGAATCTTCTTCAGATTTTATTGCCCATTACAACAACAATTAACCCACCCACTATTGCCAGCACTACCACTACCATACAAAAAAAAAACACGTGAAACTCTACAGAGGTGCGGCTATCTACAACCGCAGCCGTTAGAACCTTTTTGGGTTGGGCACCACGCACCCTGGCGAGGTTGTAGGGGCCTGGCATCCTAAAAAACAACAATTATTTATTTGTTTGTTTGCCTCACAATACGAAAAATAATAAGAGGCGCCAGCGCGCACGTATGCATGTGCAGCACATCGTTCCCGCGAAGAGGTTTGCAAAAGTCGCGATATACATTGGCGCCCAGAACTTGGAAATAATGCGTATTCGCCCACCACTGTTGCCAGCTTAGTCTCTCTCTTCATCTTACAGCAATTTTAGTATCTCTATCTTTTTTAGTTGTAGGTGGGTTGCCAACACACTCTAGTTAATAATGCTACATATTATACACACACACGCACGCACATACTGTGTTGCCATCCATCCATCTCTCTCTTTTACGGCAGTATATATTTGTTGCCGGCACTCCTTGCTAAATTGGCTAAACCCTTGCCAAGTAAAAAAGCTGTAGGTAGGTGTTGGCAGCATTGTCGCTTGTTTAACTCTTCCCTCTCTCTCTCTTTTTTTTTTTGTAAAAAAGCTATGGCAAAAATATCAGTAGGTTGGCAAATTGCTTTATGCACTGTAAAACCTCAAGCAAAATTGCCAGCTCCTTGCTTTAGGTTAGGTTAGACCCAAAAACAAAAACCTTGGTGATTTTTTTCAAGTGAGGAGTTGGCAACACTGTCGGTTGTTTAACTCTTCCCTCTCTCTCTTTTTCTCCTTTTTCTCTTTTTTGTAAAAAGCTATGGCAAAAATACCAGTAGGTTGGCAAATTGCTTTATGCACTGTAAGACCTCAAGCAGTATTGCCAGCTCCTTGCTTTAGGTTAGGTTAGACCAAATAAAAAACCTTGGTGATTTTTTCGAGTGAGGAGTTGGCAACACTGCTTGTGAGGTTAACATACACCGTGAAAGGCTACGACGAGTTGGAAACACTGGTGAGGTTAACATACACCGTAAAAGGCTACGACGAGTTGGCAACGCTGGTGAGGTTAACATACACCATAAAAGGCTTCAAAATATCAGTTGGTGAAATTTTCGTGGAGTAAGTTGGCAACGCTGGTGAGGTTAACATACACCATAAAAGGCTACGACGAGTTGGCAACACTGGTGAGGTTAACATACACCATGAAAGGCTTCAAAATATCAGTTGGTGAAATTTTCGTGGAGTGAGTTGGCAACGCTGGTGAGGTTAACATACACCGTGAAAAGCTTCAAAATATCAGTTGGTGAAATTTTCGTGGAGTGAGTTGGCAACACTGGTGAGGTTAACATACACCATAAAAGGCTACGACGAGTTGACAACGCTGGTGAGGTTAACATACACCGTGAAAGGCTACGCCTCGCCCGAACACGTACACTCACACAAAAAAAGCTAAAAAATTATACACCGTGAAAAGCTACGACGAGTTGGCAACGCTGCTTGTGAGGTTAACATACACCGTAAAAGGCTACGTCTCGCCCGAGTTGGCAACGCTGGTGAGGTTAACATACACCGTAAAAGGCTACGCCTCGCCCGGGTTGGCAACGCTGCGAGCCTCACCGAGCGCCATTTTCTGGCGCAGAACCTGGGCACCCCCACTATTTTGGTGATTTTTTCGAGTAAAAAATTGGCAACACTGCAAAAAAAGCCTCAAGCAAGGTTGCCAGCTCCTTGCTTTAGGTTAGGTTAGACCAAAAAAAACCTTGGTGATTTTTTCGAGTAAAAAGTTGGCAACACTGCAAAAACAGCCTCAAGCAAGATTGCCAGCTTCTTGCTTGAGGTTAGGTTAGACCAAGATAAAAACCTTGGTGATTTTTTCAAGTAAGAGGTTGGCAACACTGCGAGCGCCACCGAGCGCCATTTTCGGGCGTTGAACTCTCTGATCTGCTCTACTTCTTCCACTTTTGGCTAATTGCGAGGTTGAGGATGATATGGTGTGATTGATAAAGGGACACTCACTAAGAACCCCTAGGCCAGACCAGAAATTGAACCCGGGATCCCTAGCGTCGTAACCCTAATATCTCTAATGAACACCTCCTAAAATTTTATTCTTTACCACATAGGTAGTAAGTTCCAGTAATTATTTAACTTAGAGCGGAGCTAAAATACAGATAAAATGGAGGAAAATGTATTTGAAAAATTTGCAATTTTATAAATTAAAATATCTCTTCCGCTCACCAACCGCGCCAAGCGTATTTTCTAGTTTTGTTATTTTAAATAGAAGTTCGTCACTATAGTGTAGCGTGACACCGCGTTTCGGTAATGAAATCGAGTACCCTGGGGGATAACTTCTGAAATGAAAGGAAGAGTCAAGTTGAAACTCGCTTTGCTATCTCTGCCCTCAATGGCTTGGATTCTGTGAAGGAATAGAATGAGGGTAGCGATAATTTTTGGCGTTGAGTCACTCTCTCCGTGCGAGGTTGTATAGCTCTGCGCGCCCTGGCTGTCTGGAGGTAAAACCTTGGGTTCGTTGAGAGGTGTCGAGTGACCGATAGGCTGGTGCCTTGGAAAACATGGAGAAGCTGATCGTGCTGTGTGCAACAGGAACGTCCCTTGGTATCTGTTACCCTTGTGAAGTAGCACACGACGACAGAGGGTAGGGGTGTGAGTCTCATGGGCTGCTAGCCAATGAGAGAAGAACCTGAAGTTTTGCAGGACGGGGAAAAAAACTGTCACACGTTGACCAATATATGAATAAATTGATTCTGCTACGCCCCAAGTTGCGGGATCACAAAATGCAATGCAATGCCCCACCTTGCGGCACCACAAAATGCAATGCCCCACGTTGCTGCACCACAAAATGCAACGCAACGTGGCACCACTCCTTGCTCCGGCTGGTCAGTTGGGAGCACCAGTTCTCACCCAGGGATCGGGATTAAGACGATTCACCCTTCCTCCAGGAAGGAAACCACCGAATTGCGACACGTGACAGTAAATAAAATTCCAAATACTTTATAATTAAAATGTCCAAAATCTTTAATCACGAATCGTGCGCGTACATACTGATTCGCACAAGCCAAAAATATAATGTGTTGGGTCCTGCTCGCTTATAGGCAGTGATGAGTAACTTATTTATCACGACAGAATCCGCGCACCGCCTTCGCCGTTAATAGCAAGACCTCAACTGCCTACCTCAAGCGCGAGGCGCAGCATAACAGATTGTTCTAACTTACAATACAAACTCATAACATAAAATAACACAAGAAAAACTGATAACACTGGTCAACAGCCAAAATGCGACATGAGTGATATATACAATTTCTAGTCAATATTGGTCTCCTAAATACGAAACTGTAGTTAAAAATCGCAATTGACTAATTATAATTGAGTTACAGGGCATTGTTGATTTGGAGAAGTTCTCTATATATATGGTATTGCATAGCTGTAAGAAGTAAATGTTGAGTTTTTCTTTTCTTATCTTATCTTTTTAATTTGTTGTAAGGAAAGGGGAACTGTTCAAGATCAGCCACAAAACCTCTTTATTCATTGTTTTGTGGGGTGTTAATTTGTGCAGACGTGATTGTGGCTTTATAAAACTAGGTAGAGTGTGTGCATTTGTCGAAGATCGTGTTTGCGTATTACGTGGTCCGTTTCTGGTAAGGTTGACATTTAATTAAATTGCTGAGTGATGTTAAAAAATGCCACGTAAATGCATTATCAATGCTAACAATGTCTGTTATGTTTGTGGTCAAATTGGGTTTTCTGGACAGCGGAGAAATATTACCCCTGCTGTAAGAACAGCCTACAATCTATATTTCGGTAAATACTGCAAATTCGGAAATGAAGATAAGACTTGGGCTCCACATTTCCGTTGTAAGACCTGCTACACGAATCTGCTGGACTGGATGAATCACAGAAGACCATTGATATCATTTGCTATTCCCATGATTCGGCTGGAGCCCACTAATCATACAGGCGATTGTTTATTTTTTTTGTATGGTCCCATCAATACAACGTATGTCCAATACTAAAAAGAAGACAATTGTATTTCCAAATATTTATTCTGCTTCTCGTCCTGTGGCGCATAGTAATGAACTACCTGTTCCAACACCCCCTGAATCCTATTCCGTAGACTCACAAGACGAACCATACGATCAACAACCTTCCACATCTACAGATCCGGACTTTGGAGGTGATGTTAAACTTACAGAACAGCACAAGGTTAGCCAGGGCAGAGCTATTAGCCTCCAGAGTTCAACAATGGAATTTTCTGGCTAGTAATGTGAAGGTGTCATTTTATCGTGACGGTCAAAAAATGTTGGAAAAATACTTTTCTACTGAAGGAGATCTGATATACTGCAGTGATATTAATGGTTTATTGGGAGCTATGGGCATTAAGCACATCTGCAAGGAGTGGCGGTTGTTCATAGATTCATTGATATAAAGTCTAAAAGCTGTACTGCTTCATAACAGCAATCAATTGACGTCAATCCTTATTGGTTATTCTGTGTAAAAGAAAGAATCGTATGATAGCCTAAAATTCCTCCTTCAATCAATTAAATAGAAGAACTAGGTACATACCTATGGAAAATATGTGCAGATTTGAAAGTCGTTGCTATTTTAACTGAACTCCAACAAGGCTATACCAAATATTGCTGTTTCCTCTGCGAATGGAATAGCAGAGACAGAGTTTCTCATTTTATTAAAAAGGATTGACCATTACGTCAAAGTATGGAAACTGGAAATATGAATGTACATAATGAACCTCTCGTTGAATCTGAAAATATTATACTTCCTGCACTTCATATAAAGCTTGGACTGATCAAAAAATTTGTCAAAAAGTTGGATCGATACTCTTTGGTATTCAAATATCTACTTAACAAATTTCCAAAAATCAGTGAACAGAAGATCAAGGAAGGAATTTTTGTGGGCCCTCAAATTCGTCAACTTCACCAGGACGAGATCTTCGAACACCTGCTAAGTGATGTTGAGAAACGTACATGGAGTTCTTTCGGAGAAGTCTCCAACACTTTTTTGGGAAACAAACGTGCTGAAGACTATGAAAAACTTGTAAATAATTTGGTTTCATCGTATCAAAAAATAGGTTGCAATATGTTCCTTAAATTGCATTTTCTACTCTCATCTCAATTTCTTCCCAAAAAGTTGTGGGGAGGTAAGTGATGAACACAGTGAGCATTTCCACCAACAAATATCTGTAATGGAGAAAAGATACCAAGGGAAATGGAGTAGACGAATGCTTGCCGACTATTGCTGGACAGTAACAGGGATGATCCTGAACTTCACTACAAAAGGAAAGCAAAGAGGAAGCGGATTTAATCCCACGTAAGTAGTAAAGAACACACCATACAGTAGTATAGCAGAAAATAATTATTTTGTACTTAATGTAAAAACTATGATTCATGAATTTACTTGGAAAGGCAGATGGAAATATACCCACGTTTTGTACTGTTCGCATAATACAGTTCAAGCGTAAAAGTCAGATGCACACCAAGCAAACGTCATTCCACTACGTTAGAACATTGGGAAACCCGACTTTTCGACAATACCTTGTATAATTCTTAAACCTGAAGTTGAGTGGCATTTTCATTGTCAGTATCGTGTTCAGCATCATGGATTGATAAAGAAAAGTGAATTTTCATCCATGTCGCAAGAAAAAAATTAAAATTTGTTGACCAGTGTAATTTATATGACACATCAATGTTAATTAGCGATAGTAAGCTAAAGTTAGGGTTGGCAACAATTAAAAATGCCAACGTGGAAGGTTTTACATCGCCAAGAACACGAAGCGTGGTTCCCCCACTCCTAACATAAACAGCCAATAGGAATATGATATTTATTGAAAACGAGGGAGAAATACTTTGCAATAATATTACAATAATAAAATATATAGAAATAACTAAACTGATTTTATCAAATAAATCATATTTGCCCTTGCACATAAAAAAATGATTAAATAAATATTTAGTTTATAACGAAGACAAATTACTTCAATCTTGTGCATTGTTGAACATGAATCGATATTAAGAAGAAATGTATTTAACTTGTGCTTAAACAATGAAAACGTTGCATAATATTATTTGGGATAATTATTAGCTTATAAATTCTGAATGTTGCAAAAATACGCGAATAATATTATGACATAAGATAAAACGTAAATATATACATGAATTATAAAAACAATTAAGTATAAATAATTTAATCGAAGTTCTTAACTTGAAAATATACGAATAAGATAAATGACAATATACAACTTAAATCTGCCTAACATGGCGGTCGTTACAATTTTTTAAAATTTGTTTTTCTAGTCCACTTTATGGGACTTGTACGCTAATCGGGACTGGACCTATAGTCTAAAGTGGGATCAAATCCACTGTGCAATATGCCTCCACCGGGTATCGAAAATGGGACCCCTTGATTTCAAGGAGACAATGGGATCAATTTTTGTCAAAAGCAACACAAGAGCAAGTTTTCAATGTTCTGAGCTCCTATAAAATAATTAAGAGTGAAAACGTACGACAGTGCTAAGAGCAAACACATTGCCCCCACTCCATTTCTAAACTACACAATACATTTTAAACATTTATCAACTGCGCTTCACAAAAAAAAACAATTCTCTGAAATTACTCTCGGTTAATTTCTTGCGCCTCATAAATATAGTCTAAGCAGTTTCGAAAATGTCAGCAGAATTTTAAATGGAGAAATAGGAAACATTTCTTAAGCATCCGCCATCTTGAAATGATATGCCTGATTTTTCTCAAATGGAACACCAGATCAGTCATTTAAGGTGTATCATGGAAATATGAATTTGTGCTGCAAACATCCATGTGTTGCACCTATATGACGCACGTTATTAAATAGTTTTATTACAAGTCCACATCTTGAGTAATACCTTAAAAGTACTCACAGTTTCGTTTCTTAATTTCTATAATTATAGTCTACACAAATATGAGCAAAATTGGAATATTGAATTTCAGATGATAGGTATACCGGTTATATAGATTAATGCCAAATTGTTTCTAAATTATTGTCCGAACATTATTGGATTAATATACATTTGATCGAGCTGGCCTCATCTCCAGGAAAGTATCAACTCGGGGCAAGCCCCGGCACCTATCGCCCTGTTGGGTGAGAATAAGTTAAGGTAGAAACGTTCAATGAACTAACCGATCTCTAACTACGCACTTAGCAAAAATTGACTGACCCAACATTATTGCGAGTTAGCCACTTTTTATATATCTGGAATTATTATTATGTTTTCACAAAAATATGCAAGAAATCAGTTGCCTTACTATTAGCAGGCCGATTATTCCTTCAAGTAAGTAACGCCTTTAAGTACATAATTAATTCAACTAGAAAATGAGAAATCGTAGTAATTTACTTCTTTGAGAAATCCAGTTTGGATTATTATAGTGCATTGGTGATAGTAGTGCCATCTATTAGAACGGCATGACAGCTTCGATTGTATTATGTGCATTTGGCACTAATTTGCCCAACGACCAATAGATTATATCAAAGCTATTTACTTTGTTGCATGACAAATAATCAGAAAATATATCTTCTCTTTGTGTGTGGTTGTGTTGTACACGAAACATGTTTATATTTGCCATTAACAACCTACGGCTGTATGCTCAACGATGTGCAGATAAAATCTATGTGTTACTATGCATACGTACTTCTCGTCAGACTGCTACCGCACGTTAACTCTACAGAACAGTCAATGGAATCTAAAGGTTCTTGCTAGATTCTGCTTCTAAGCATTTCAGTTCACAATATGTGCTACTCTTCTCAAATACAGGACACAGCAAGCAAAAGTTACAGCAATCTTAAAGGTAAGTGAATACTCTGTATTATACAGGGTAGCGCATACTGTATACTATACATTATTTGTCCGGTGCTTCCTGTTGAAACAGTTTCACATCACTTAAGACACTAAGGGGTTTCCGAGTCATTAACACACGAATGAAAGTCAGATTACGTCGACAGACTGAAAGAGTGAAATGAAGTTGGATGGATTTACAAAGAAGAAGACTATGATAAGTCCACCAGGTTGGATATTGGTGTTAGTCAAACTAGCTGTCTCTCTGCGTCACTACCTTATCTGATTTTGAAAACAGGTATTTGCGTTTCATGTGATCGCAATTCGGACGTGATATTATTTCTCACTTTTAAGTGTTCGCAATTAGGACGATTTAGGCATTGTTCGCAATTAGGACTGTTCGCAATTAGGACACAACGATGGGCCTGGTCAAAGAAAAATATTTTAGGTGGCAGCATGACTGTTGTCTCCCCATGCTTATTTCCATCCTGGGCAATTATTCTTCCATTTACATGGGGAATTTGATACTGAACGTGCTGCTATTATACGAAATTGCAAGTTTTATTTAATCTTAACCTCAAACATTATGTCGGAACATGATAGATGAGTACTTAAAAAAAATATGATCTTCAACAACAAAAACAAAGATATCGGAACTAAAATATTTGCACAGCATTTGTTTACGTCAATCAATTTTCACAATTTAAGTGCTTTATTGTTATGAATCCGTAAGAGAATAATACATAATAATTCCACGCGACTGTACTTTCAATTTTTATAGTTCTTATTATTAACTGACTATTTTTTACATAATATAATATTTTGCGATATGGCTACTAAATGTGGCCCTCTGTTTTATATGTACACATTCATCGAGAAGAAAAGTTATTACGAAAAATAGTTTACCTTCAGTTTCATGTCTCGCAACCTCTAGGGCGTTCTTATTTAGATTAAGTTTAATTTTGAAAGTGTCGTAACCAAGAAATAAAGTTGCAAAGTACGGGAGAAAATGTCTGCTTAATAGAAGGAAAACATACGTTATTATTAAGTTATCGGATAGTGCATAGTGTATAATAATACATATGCTCATACGCACTTAATACATTTTTTCTACATAATTTGGGAAGTGTCTCCGATACACATATTGAATTACACATACTCTCGACCAGAAGAAACATAATGCGTAGTGTAGAATCTAAATTTCTGTAGTATCGACATATGGCATCTAGGGTTGAAACAAATGACGTCACGTTTAGTGTTCGTTGTGCATAAACATACGATAATTTGCCCGTTCGAGCTACCCTACCGTTGCGCATTAATAGGAATTATTTGGTTCAGGAGAATGTAATTTTCTGAAACTTATGACTTGCTACATAATCTTTAAGGTTTGCTAAACATATTTTTATTGCCGTTTTACATGAAGATAACGTTTGAATAGCCACTCTATAGCGCTCCACGTTTATGGCAAACAAATGAAGAACGAAATTATTTTGGGACACAACGAGGGTGGCGCAGCCACTGGAAAAGTTTGGCAATGAGCAGCCCCATTGATACACGAATCGCGGCAGTGTAGGCGTTCATCCGAACAATAGGCAGTGCGACGATCAGATGAAGATCTCCAATAACCTATGCCAAAGCGGCACAGCACGAAAGTGAATCGGGCAATGGAGACTCAGTGGAATATTCAGAACCAAGAGTCTCCAGGTTGGAGGAGAAGAATGAGGACTGCAGAATACGTAGCAAGTCCGCGCTGCATGCCGATTATCCTGAATGGGTCATGTTCGGATGGACACCTCCGCCTCGCCATTCTAACTGTAAATACATTCAACTATGGAGATACAAAATCCTATATTTCCTATCGGAAAAAAATATTACAATTGATTTTACAGCATTGGTACATTTTGATGCCATAAAGTCACCAGCACTGGTGAAATCCCAGAGTTCATATTTCCAACTTTAATTCGTGTATTTATCACCTTTCATATGTACTATGCATGCTTGCTTTCATGCTTTTCCGTTAAATATGAGCTTCGTAAGATTTTCCAGAAGCATTCATACTCCAAAAGGGTACTAAAAATGTTATTGTTTGTCGACAGAAAAAAATGGCAGTGGCCATTTGCAAACATACCGATCATGATGTTATGCTTCCATTACAAAATCTTGTTATTTCCTTCACTTTCCGAAATTTCACATGTAAAGCATTCTAACCAAATTGGTTACTCCAGCTCTTGTCTGGTCTTACGGCGGGCGGCCTGTACACTTCGCAACATCTTATTTGACCGCCCCGAAAGAATTCTAAGTCCCGAAATCGTAAACTTAGCAACATTGCACTTCGGCTCCAGGTGAGAGTAGCCAACTTTGAGTAGGTCCTTCCACTAGACGAAAAACGCTGCGCTGAGAGGTTTTCAATTTAACACTTTCCATGAACTTAGAAACTATAAACCGCTATTATAATACACAATCAAACAGAAATAATAAATTGGAAAAAGAACCTTGAGGGATATTTACGATTCTGCGTGCTCGACTTGAAATTTGGGGGGTTTGAAACACTGAATGGAGTTTTTCTCCACCTGGAGGAAATTGCGATCAAGTTTGTCCAGAAAGAAGCAAATTTGTGAGTAGTTTATGCGACATTTTATTTACAACACCTTGCATAATATCGAACAGTTCTCAAAAACATATATTTTACACGACTTGTCGAGAAAATGTGCTTGAAACACAGGAAGGTGGGAGTCTCCATAAATGTCAACATGTTTTTAAGGGTGCAACGTAATTCAGTTAAAGTAGAGTAGTTGGTTAGGCGCTGCTATCCTTATTTTTCGTCAAGCGTGAAAGGTCGCGGGTTCAAATCCCACCCTCTCCTCTTTCTTTTTTTAATTTTTTTTTGTTTGCTGAACAGAATATTTAAAAAATGAATCCGATGAGGGACGTCCCTTCTGCACATATTTTCCCTTAGAAGTTGGAGATTTCCAGGATTTAAAGTTAAAACTTTTCTTTTTAGTTATTGTTCATATGTTGTGTTAACACACACATCATGATTAATTCACAAATCACATATATGTATTCAGGATGCAAAATGTAATGTTATTTAAGTTATGTATTGTTTGTTCTTCACTGACACCTAAAATATTGATTATTTGATTTCGATATACTAAAAAAAGGTCCTCCTCCGTAGTCGAGCGGCAGTTCGCTGCCAGCACTGGCACGCGGTGCATCGTCTCTACGTGCGGTCCGTGTTGAGCATTTACGTGCAAGCGAGTGAAAATCCGGTTAAGTCTACCTTCTGTATTCTGAACCATGTCTGTACGGCGAGTGAATACTGTGAAATTGATCTTCACGAATGTGCGACAAAAACCGACATCGATACAACTGCATCGGTGGATTCAGCAGAATTTGTCACTAACAGAAGATCAAGTGCTTAGTATTGAAATCGATCAGTATCGTAAGTGTGTGTTTATAAAGTTAATATCGCGAGTGTTAGGCGAGCAGATAATATTACGATCGGGAGGCACATTAGTATACACTGATGACAATGGGGAGCATGAGGTAAAACTGGAATGGGCGGATCAAAACAGTGTAATTGTGAATGTACATGTAGTTCCTATGGAACTTCCAATGGACGTTCTACAACAGACACTGACAACATATGGTGATGTGAAATATGTTGACGATGAAAAGTACACGGATGAACATATATACCCTACGCGTACCGGTACAAAGCGAATTCGCATGACGCTTAAAAAACCAATTCCATCGTACATCACTATCAAAGGTGATCGATATTGGGTAACGTACTATGGTCAAAAGATTATGTGCAGGATATGCGAATCTACAGAACATCTCTCAAATTGTTGTGATAAGCGTAGAAAACCAGGAAGAAGGACAGCCTCAACATATGCGGAAGCCACCCACCGATCACCAATCAATATTGATGCAGCAGAACAAACACTGCCATACCAGCCTACAAGTTTTCAAGTACCCAAGACAACCCTGGACATAGAAATGAAAGAATCCCTAAAGAACCCAGATGTAAAAGAACCCGAAGGTGCCGCACAGACGCCACTGGATCCTCCGACGAACAAAGTTTCATCAGAGAGAGCAGCAAAGGAAACTTCCCATTTGTTAACAACAGACGGTCAAACCTCGTCATGGGTCGCAGAAGTTGAACGCGAGGAACTTTCGAGTAACCACCAGGTCACGTCTGAAGCCTCGATTAGCGATAAGATGGCCCCTCCCCTCCCCGCGAACAGCTGTGTATCGGAAGGTGAAAAGAGCCAGGAAGGTCATGAGCTTTCCCTGCCAGGCGCTTCCTCGCCCACAACGACCTTGAAACTTAGCAGAAGGAAACGTGAGTGAACAACATGACCAACCTACAATTGCTCCCCCCCTTCCCTCGTCACAATCGCAAGAAATGGTATCAGGAGATGACTCCCAAACCGAAGAGGAATCCACAGATGATAAGCAAGTTATGGACAAAGGTCAACGAAATAGAAAAAAACGCACCAGTTCACGACTGAAAGCGGTAACAGAAGGTAAGAAAAAGAAATGTACAAGGATGTCTCTAAGCCAGCAGTCCGTCATACACAGCAAGAAGACCCAACAAAAGTGAAATGTTAATTAGATGTGGGTTCAGATCGTCTTTCCCTCCCCCTCCATTAGGTAGTTAGTGTAAGGAGAAATGTTTGTTTATGTTTTGATATGAGAGTGATTTACGGGTGTAGTGCGCGATATAAATTTGTGTACTTTCCTAGTGTATACAGTGTAATGTTATATAAATTACAGGTTAGAGAGTTACAAGATGAATATCGATATAATAACAGGTAGAAAAAATAGTGTAAATTGTGTCATGCACATGAACGATTATCATCATTCTGAAAACACTTAGGACTAATACTTACTTTAGTGTAATTGAGCACCAAAAATGCACATTTACGTGGTATTCTTATATACAGTTTTTTATAATATCTTATTGTGCATGAATTACAGCACTCGTCTTTGTACCCTTAATATCAATGGGATCCTGACGCCAGTGAAATGCAAATTGCTTGCGGACTTTGTCCGAATCCACTCGATTGACATTTTATACTTGCAGGAAGTTTGTATTGTAGATTTTAACTTCCTGTATGGGTACGAGGCTATAGTAAACTTGGGGACAAGCGGGAGAGGGACGGCAATTATAATCAAAAGTGGTATAGAAATAAAAAATGTAAAGAAATTAGTCGATGGGAGGGGAATTAGTTTTCAAAGTGAACGTTATACTTTTGTTAATATCTACGCCCCCTCCGGACAGCAAAACAGATGGAAGAGAGAACAATTTTACCAGGCTGAGATAGTATACTTACTTCCAAATAATGATTCGTCTATCATCCTAGGTGGTGATTTTAATCAAGTGCTGCGATCATGTGATTGTATAGGAAAGTTTCAAAATAGTTTAGCTTTAACGACCTTAATCAGCGATTTACAGCTGAAGGACATCTGGACCGAAAAACGAAAGGATATAGTGTTTACCTATTTCAATAACAAAGCAGGTTCTAGACTGGACAGATTCTATACACTTGGTCATACTATAAAATATGTGACGACAATAGATGCTTTGCCGGTACCTTTTTCAGATCATATAGCAATCAGAATGAGTATTAATCTACAAGAATCTAAATTAGTTTGGGGTCCGTCCTATTGGAAAATGAACTCTGCCCTACTTCAACAGCCTAATGTTAATGATATGTTTGAAGAAAAATGGAAGTATTGGTGCCGGCAACAAAAACACTATACTGATTACAATACGTGGTGGGTAAAATACGTAAAACCTCGAATTAAATCCTATTTTCAATGGCTAGGAAAAGAGAGTGCACGTGACCGGAACTTAATGTTGAACTTCTATTACAAATGTTTACATGAATTATGTATGCGACCTGATGTCACCGAATATTATCCACAGATACAAAAATATAAAGCACAAATCCTTACGTTGCAACGGCATCACTTGGAGGGTATAAAGATAAGAACTACTCATGCGTCATCCTTGCAAGATGAACGAACCTCTTTATTTCACTATGTACACACACAAAAACAAAAGCGAGCTCTTTTGATAAACAATATTGTCGATTCCGGCGGAGATACACATAGAACTCAACAAGGTATATCACAGGCGTTTTACACGTATTATAATAATTTGTATACTGGTAAAGAAGTAGATCAATTGGCTGTACAACAATTGCTCACCTCGGTAAATAATTTCTTGACGGACGAAGACATAACTTTGTTAGACAGTGACGTCACTGTCGATGAGGTGTATGAAGCACTGCGTACTTGTAACGTTAAGCGAACTCCTGGCAACGATGGCATAGGCTACCAATTTTATATACGTTTTTTTGATATTATGAAACATGAATTGGTCAAGATAATACAAGATGCATTTCGAAACGAATGCGTGCTTCAAAATGAAGGTATAATTGTACTGATTGCCAAAAAAACGCGTCCGAGTGCAGTGACTGACTTTAGGCCCATTACTTTGTTAAACTGTGACTATAAGATTATGGCCAAAGTTTTGGCTAATAGACTGAAACCTATATTATCTTCCTTACTCAGTTCACGGCAAACCTGTGTCAGTAAAACTCAAAATATATTTTCTACGGTGGCGGGTATACGTGATATAATGTATTATTATGAAATGCAACAAACCGCAGCTTGTATACTATCCTTTGATTTCACAAAAGCTTTTGATCTTGTAATTCACCAATATTTGTTTGAAGTACTTCGAGCCTATCGCTTCAGTGAAGCCTTTATATCTGTTTTGCAAAGCTTCTATAGAAAGGCAACCTCCAGTCTTCTTCTCAATGGATTCGTGACTCCTGCAATACACGTGACGAGATCCATTCGCCAGGGGTGCCCCTTGAGTATGCTTCTCTTCGCTTTGACCTTGGACCTGCTACTTCGATATATTCAGTGCCGAGCCCCGCCGGCAGCGAGTGCTTTCCTTGAAACGCAAGTGTTTACATTCGCAGACGATTTATCAGCTTGTGTAACAACAACGAACCAGCTCCAAAATATACTGAATGCAATGTGTTTGTATTGTTCTGCCAGTGGAGCGGAAGTTAACATGACAAAATCAAAGGCTTTACCTGTTGGCAACTGGAAGCAAGACAATCCGGACATAGGGATAAAATATGTAAACGAACTCAAAATATTGGGCATTACTTTTCATACTAATGAATCCAGAATGCTGGATCTAAACTGGACGAAAATTGTAAGCGAAATCAGATTACAGTGTTATCAAATGAGAGGAAGACAACTCAATTTAATTCAGCGTGTTTGGTTCCTACACACTTTTATTTTTAGTAAATTAAATTATGTCGCTCAAGTGTTGCCAATCACACAGCAATATCTCCGACAAATAAAGTCTGCTGTGGGATGGTTCATGTGGTACGGACATTATTTTCGGGTACCATTCCCGATCATGTGCCAAACACAAATGACAGGTGGTCTAGAATTATGGAATATTGAAAATAAATGTAAGTCCCTAATTTTAGCTAGAAATTATAAATTGTACTTAATTGAACGGTCGATTACATCAATGTGGTTGCGTATATTTACCGATACGTTTCCACCGCAAAATCCACCCAACTTGTCTCAACTAACAAAGAACCCTATGTATGTACGAATCTTTGTACAAGAATGGAGTTATGTGGAGTTTCCCATGGACTTGAAGGAGAATACTCTGTCAAAATATTTGTATGAACATTTTCAACGACAACTTATTTTGCAGCAGAGTCGAATAGAAAAAATATTTCCTAATGTTATTTGGTCAAATGTATGGCAAAATCTCCACAAGCCTTTCCTTGACACGGACATACGAAGTTTGTGGTACACCCTGGTGCATGATCTAGTTCCAACAAATGTTCGACTAAATGAAATAAAAAGACTACCAACAAATGAGTGTAGACAATGTGGAGAGGTGGATACAAATGAACATCGCCTCACTACATGTAAAGGAATTTCAGAAATTTGGGCCTTTCTTCTTATGTGCCTTGCCAAAATATGTCGTATATCGCCACAATGCTTTCAAGCAAAAATTTGTATATTACCAGACTTCAAATATTTCCCTGTGAAGAAACAAAATGCCATTGTGTGGCTAATAGCACATACAGTATATTATATATATAGTAAAAAGTTTGAACCAAATATCACCCTATATACAATGTATCTTAAAAGATCTAGATGGAAACAATCAAATAAACAAAATGTCCGATTGTCACAATATTTTGGTAAATATCTGGATGTAATGTAATTGTATGTATACATGTATGAAAAAAAATCCATAGATGTAAACAGAATAGTGAAATAAAACTTAAAAAAAAAAAAGCGGGTTAAGGCGTTCACTCGTCTTGAGATCGTTCGCTGCGGGACGGCGTAGGTTCGAATCCGGCTCTGGTCGGAAATTGGGAAGCTCCGAGTGAGTGAGCGTAACCTGGTCAAGAAGACCTACAATAACGGCTGGGGTTTCGTCGGGCTGATCACCCGTCACCCCAACACTGGTCTGAGACCTCCACGCTATAACAGGTGACGGCCGAACAGTGTGGGAGGGAGACCAGCAGTCGGTAGGTAAGCCAAGGCCGTACAAAGGGCTGTAGCGCTGTGGGTTATTATACTAAAAAAAGATATACAGTTATGTTGAATAGTGATGTAGTGCATTACTGTAACGAAGGGGAGCGTTTAATGAGTTCAAATTGCTAAGATTGGTAATTTTATGTCCGTTCCTTGGTAATGACTGTTGTCAATCCCCTCACCACCATCTTACCATGCGTCTAAAACGAATAGTAAATCGCTAATTAACATAAGTAAATTGTTATTGCGACGAAGGCCGATTCGATAAGAAACTACTAATAAGTATTTATATAGTGAGTGACAAACAAAAAAAATTCAAAACCTCATAATGATCGTTAATTCCTAACTGCTTTGTATCTAAAATGTTTGTCTTCTTTGAACAGAAAGTACGAGTATCAGATATAACAAACTTTCCGCACTAACTTTGCAATATTCGAACCCACCATTACAGATTAAGCTCTATGTAACTTGAGTCTGCGCATTCCACGTGGCATGTGACTTCCTCCTAACATCGAAATAACTTCCTCCAACTATTTCCTTTCCTCTCGTGAAATACAGAGACCAATGTTAACTTCTTAGCACGGTGGATAACCTTTACATCCAACGATAAACTCCTGAAAAAATCCTGCCTAGGTGGAGAATCGAACCTACGACCTCCCTCGTGAAAAGCACGCTACCTCTTCTCCAGATAGCTCATGTTAAAATTTGCTACCAGTTTGAAGAAACCAATTCACACATAATGTCATATCTATAATTTCCTCATGGCAATTTTCATGAGGAAACGAATTCAGATAAAATCGAGAAACGCTGTAAGGGGAAAATGATGAACATGTCTATCGGCGTTTTGTCATATTTTGTAAATTGTGTAAAAATTCCGTGTTTTGAACAAGCAATCGTTTAGTTACGAAGTATTTTGTTGTTTGTGTAAAGTAGGAACAGGAGAGCGAAGGAGTCATTTGAACCAGACCCCGTTTCACAAGAAACTTCAGCTTTTTTCCAAAGACTGTATGAAAAGAGAGAGGAAAGGGATATTCAACGTATGAAATATAAAATATGTGTGAAATTAAAACAATGGAAACCTTGTAAGATAATACTAACGAACTTCAAACTATGAAAACATATTTTCGTGGTGGAAAACTCCAAGTTATTTTCGAAATATGAACTTGATTTTTTTCTGTATTATAAAGTGGAGGTATGGAACGATACGACCCCTAGCAAGAAAATTTTAAGTAAGATACCTCCAACTTTTTCAATGGTCATAATTACTAATTAGGATCCGGAAGTTGATGAAAAATCAACTTTTTTTCTGACCCTTAAAAACAATGCTAAACCTGATATCATGTTCGTTTCCCTTCAGTTAGAGCCGGAAAACACTTTCTATTTTACATTTTTTTTTTTTCATTTTTCGGCTTTTTTGGCTTTTAGTTTATTTGTCAGTATTTTTAAAAGCTTTTGTTGCATTTTTACTTATTTTTGAGGTTTATTTTTCTCCTCCCCTGTTGTTTCGTGCATTTTAAATGCATTTACTAGTAAAACTTACATATTTAGATTTCTTGACGTGGTCCTTTTAGCAAATTCACCAGGAATCGAAAATACGGTCAATGGAAAAGCATAATATTATTCTTAACTGAAATGTTTGGCAATGGATTAAAATACTTTGTGTGAAGATCTACTTTGAGATTCTTTTTCTGGACACTATTATCGCTTTAATCTGTGGTTTTAAAGTAAAATTAGTCACAATATTAAATGCAATTACACTCTGGTGTAAGCGAAGCAGAACTGTATTTTCGGATGCTTGCTACAGTATCATAGAAGGCCCATTCTGAAAGGAGATGAATTGATTGATTTGGTGTTTTAAGTCAACTTTATACATAGTAAGGCTAATCGGTACTGGACCTACAGTTTAAAGTGGGATCCGAACCGAGCGCATAAAATAACGTGAACCGTGTGGTGTAGGGGTGTCGTTTGCTTATGGAATGGAAGGTCATGGGTTCAAACCTACTTCCTTGCAAAATCTTTTTCGGGAAGAAAACGGCTTTGGACGAGAATGCTTATCTACGTTTCTTGGATATTTCCGTTGATATTTATGCGATTTATGTCCAGCATTTCCGGATGCAGAAAGTTGACATGTAAGTTCTGAATATGTGTTAACTTATAACAGCTGAAGGAAAGGAAAAGTATTTCCTGAAATCCTGCCAATCACTGAAAGATTAAAAACATTAGTAGAAGCATTACTTGAGGCATGCACAGTGGCGACGATTATGGAGTGTGGAGGGGCAGATGACCCCGCACTATGCTTAACATTATCTACCAAGGGAAAGAAACTCTCCTTGCCCTCCCCCCTCCCCCCACCTTGCCCCATCGGTTGTGAAACCTAATCGCCCCCACTGAGCATGCATTACATAAATATTTACAGTAATATCATATAATATTATATTACGTTATTAGAACACTTCGTACTAGGTAAATAAAAAGGAAAAAATAATAAGGAAAGAGTGGGATTTGAACCTACGATGTTTCGATCTTGACGAAAACAGTAAATAAACGTAAGAGCTGTCATCTAACCAACTACTCCAGGAGATTGGTAACAGAAAGCTCAGTAAAACACGTTAAACTCAGTTGAAGCAACATTGTGCCGGAGTTTCGAACCTTTTTTCGCCAAGAACCAAGGAAAAGAGACACTTTGCAGAATCGTTTGGTGTTGTGCAAGGTATCTTTACTAAACATTTCGCATAAAATCATCATAAATTTGCCTTCTTGCATTCAAATGTGACCGCAATTCTTTCCAGGTGGATGAGAACCTGTTCAGTGTTTCACAATGCACATAAATTTCCCTATTTTCAAATTCAGAACGAAGAATCTTGAAATATTTTCAACATTCGTATTTCTACTTAACATTTTTTTGTCTACTCATATATTTTATTACTGCTTTAGGGTATCTTTACTTTATGGAATATGAAAGAATGAAAAAAAAATCACCAGCGTCTTCCTTCAGGAAGAAGAAATGTCGCAAAGTTGGATACTCTTAGTTGGCTCTGAAGCGTTATGCTGCCAAATTTACTAATTCCGGACTTTGAAATTTTTCAGGGCGGTCAAATAAGATGTTGCGAAATGTACATACTGGCAAGGGAAGTTGGGAGCCGGGAATACGTTGCAGACCAACCAGACAACAGCGTTGGCGCCGAGAGTTACGACTTCGCGGTAGGAGGTGCTTGGCGCTGCTTCCTTATCCCGCTGGATTGGTCACTTCCCCGCTCCCCACTTCCCTTACCAACATGTAGGGAGCCCGCCGTACGACCGGACAAGAGGTACAGTTTGAGTTGCCTAAGATGTTGGGTACATTTCAAAGGGCCGAGATACGCTCTAATAAAGTTAGGTAAAGAAGTTACTGACAGTAAATATATAGGTAAATTTTTTTTTATTGAATTACCAGCTGATTACCCGGCGTTCACCGAGACAGGAAAATAATGAATTCTAACTACAGTGTAAAATGTTACTAATTTTATTTGCAGGTATTTAAAAGTTTAAGTACAGTATACAAATTATGAAGTAAAATCTTTTACAAATTCACTATAATATTAATAATTTACTTAAAACTTGATTATAAACAACATTTTTAGTTCCACCTCCAGGAGCAAGAATAAATAAATTGAACGGCATTGGGAGTGTCACTATTCATCTTAGCGACACAGAAAACTATAGATTCCACACTAATATCGGTCGTTTTCGATTATTTTTACATGTCACTCCCTTTGCACCCCCCACCCCATCCATAGGTGTGTTTCCCCCACATTATTTATTTCCAAATTGTAAGTCATATGTGTACCAAGTTTGGTTGAAATTGCTCCAGGCGTTCGAGAGTTATGCCGGAACAAACATATATAAAACCATTTATATATATATATATATATATATAGATAGATACATTCTTAAGAATTCCTTGGCGATATCTTAGAGCTAACATGTAGGTCTATATAACAAAATGCATGGGACTGACACTTCTTATTCTTGTTCCTTATTGTCAATTTTTCATTTCAATCTAGAAGGAGCAGTCACGGAATATTACTTCGGCATTTGGCATAAGTATGAAAAATTTGGCTCGAGTTCTTAATGTGAAGTAGATTCCTGTATTAGTTTAAATGTCTGTATAATTAATCCTTAAACACATTTTCCATTTTCTAACAAGAGCCTTTACCATTATTTTCCTTTAAGTATGGGCTTTGCACCCACGTATTATGTGACTGGATTCATTAACAATTTAGCTATTTTTAACATTGTCCACTCTGTCCCGGGACTCTATGGAGCAAGTGAAATAAAACAAGTACTCTGTGCAAGTATCAACTCGAGAGGGTTCGGCCAATGAACGCGTGAGAAGGGGTGTGAGGTGAAAATGCAGCTGCAGATACTAGCCGTTTGCAGCAACGCGCACGGTTTTGTTACGTCCACTGGCTTCCTAACCGCGCGGTTTTGCTTCAAAGACTCCCAAGACAGAGTATATAATTTCAAATAAAAAAAATTGTTGTAACATTACTGTCTGAGAGTTCAAAATGAGGTCGCGAACACGTTATACTTGTATTTGTCCGTTCGTCGAATTTATCGACATCTGTCGCATGTGTCTCTTATGATTATCGATATTGCATAGCACCTGAAACACGATGGAGGATCCCCGAACCTAGATATTTTGACGACCTAGGCAGTATTGTGGTTTGGCAACCTTCCCCCTCCCCCGCAATAACGAGCACCAAACTTTAATTGCTTCCTTTGATATTTTCTTCTTAAGCCATGGCTCGTAATATTTACATGTTACAAATTTTGAAATGAGAAAACAAGGAAAAACTAATTTTAAAAAAATGTAGGTTATATTTTCGTTCATACAGTCACGGACACTTCTGGGTTGTAACGACCCTATTAAAGAAGCACTGGAGCAAGCCCTCGATGTCTGACCACCAAGCGCCTTGTGAGTAGACAACCCAACCAACATTACAATTCTGCGGCTTGTATAACAGTCACGGCTGTACATCTCTGTAAATTGAACTGTTAAAGAAAGAGAAATACGACATGAAGATTGTCGGAAGTAATGTCTCGTGTTCCCGACATGGAATAATCCCCGGTCCACGTTACGTTTCTTTATTTAATATTGTCTGGGAACAAACCAGACTGACTGCGTTTATATTTTCACTCCTTGTATTACACTAAGTTCTATATGCCGAAGGCATGACTCGAATCCGGGACCCCGGGCGCCATAGTCCGATAGTCTAATTATTTCATAAAAAGGGCCCGAGTATGAAAGAAGCTGGAAAGAGCTTCTTTCAAGCAAATGCCAGCTGCTATCTTCAGCGGATGTAAAAAACCGCTGATACGAATTCTTCCGGAATCGCAGGAAAGATACTGCAAACACAGCTTTACGCTGAAAGCACCGTTATTGAGAGACGTGGTCTCTCAACGGCCGAAGTTCGAATTTCGTTTAAATAGCTCGGTAGAATATTTCTTAACCCAGTCGGTATCTGAAATCTATCGCGTGCACAGTCGGTGCCTCGGAATTATACAAACAGTTGAACTAAGAAAGTTATGGCGTGAATAGTTGTTGCCTCCGATTACCGAACGTTACAAAAGGAGTTACAGCGAGGAGTAGTTCGCTATCGGAAAGGAGTTTTATTTCAGGAGAGTTTCATCAACGAACCAGCGAGTCGATCGTCACTTCGAGATCTACAGGTAACGAACGTTCCTCTATCCTTGTCTTTCATTCTCTCACACCCTTGCCAGACTAGTCAATTGTAGTGTTTAAAGTTAATCGTGAGTGTTATTCTTATTTCACGGGGCTAGCCCCCTTGCTTGGTTAAGTGTAGACGTAGCTCTTCAGAGCTATACCCCCTCTTACGATACACCTCTCGCAGCCAAATAACTTCGAATATCAGGCTTCACATAGCCTATCTACGATCCCTTAATTTAAAACGATCGGGACTTTGTACACAATTATATTAATGCTTTGAACAAAATAATACCTAGAACAATATCCAACACACGTTCACACCACTTTTGTTACACACATGCCCGTCAAAACAAACAGACAAAGCTAAGTTTTAACTTCCAAGTGAATGTCCAAATAACAGTAAACGGAGAAGCATGATGTGCGAAACATGGGATATTTCACGGAAAGGTTGCGTCTCCTTTTTACATAGCTGGTTTCTATCAATAGACAATGAAACAATTATCAGTGAAATTATTTTCAGGTGTTGAGGAAGGAAACAGACTGACTGGAGAAAATAAAATGTAGTGTTATTGTTAGTGTGTTATTTTTTTCTAGTAGTGAACAAGTATATTATATTGTTTTCTGGACATTTTGACGGAAGGATACACATCAAATTTAATATTTTAATCTGTCCTTTCATTCCTCTAATTGGTTCTCTATCATAAG
Organism: Lepisma saccharinum; assembly: GCF_977018435.1. Classification (NCBI taxonomy): domain Eukaryota; kingdom Metazoa; phylum Arthropoda; class Insecta; order Zygentoma; family Lepismatidae; genus Lepisma; species Lepisma saccharinum. Next base: position 41,935 of record NW_028143148.1, read on the forward strand.
GGATATAGAGATTCTCTATCTTGGCGAAGGATATCTTCTCAATGGTTCCGTAGCTACGATTCTCCAATCCCTTCCACCCACTTGTCTTATTTATTTACTTATTTCATATTTGTTCACGGACTACCATGAATCTAACGAAAACACACAGATATAGTTAGAACAAGAAACACACCTCGCATCGAAGATTCCAGGCTCGAGTTCTGCATTTCTTTTTTGAGGATGATTATTCCTGGGTGTCTATTTATTATCTTCGTCTAAAACACATTCCTCACTATTCCCGTGATTAACCTAGGGAGAGACCCAAGCTACTCAAATAACAGAAGTACAGAAACTGCAATACACACCTGACAAGCCATGTTGTACTTTGGGAATTAGGAATCTGAAAATAAACCTTCGTTTTAGTCGACTACTTGCAAAAATGTTTCGTGTTGTCTCGTCTGGAGCATTTATTATCGTGTTGGACAAGGATGCGGGCAACCTGAGTTCGAGCCCAGCGGAAGGCATATTTTTTTTGTCTAATTTCATCCAACCTTATTTATAAAACTGATTTATCTTCAAAACCTTTTGAATTGCATGCCACTTCGTATGTTGGTAATCTGAAAGCAGCAAAGATGAAAATGTTTTGTTCCGAAGCGTCGATGTATTACATATTGTATATGTTGAAAGATCACAGTTATTAGCGAAAAGCATGCAACCACGTTATCATTGAGATCGCTTCCTAGTTGTCAGTGCTAATATGGCAGTAGCTACATTCTGTCAACACACCAAATTTCACGTTCCCAGTAAAATGATTACCTTCCCACGTTTCAAAATCGTGAGTGCTGTCTGAAGTAAAGACTTTGATACTTGCGTTTGCATGTTCGAATCCAAAGTAATACGATTTTTTTCCAGCAAGTGACATTCAAACCATTAATAACGGTTTTGTAATGCGATATTGATATCATATATTGAAAGAATAAAAATGGAGAATTTCGCTTAAACCAACTTATAAATTATCAAATCCTGATATGAATCCTAAGATGCACGATCAGAAAGCCTGAATGTTGTATTGAAAACTGCAGAGAACAATGCATTGTTTTTGAACAGTTTACAATGTATTATTTTTTTAGCAGTATACAATGAATGACCCATGAACAGTGAAATGTATCTTCATACTATAATAGGAATTTAGTTATAAATATAAATAAACATGAAAACTAATGATGAACTAAAATTGTAAACTAAAATAAAATATCCAAGTTTTTCAGGAAAAGGCACACAAGTCACAAACTGCGAATATCTGTTGATTTCATCTCCGAAGAAGACGCTACGGTTTGGGACGGGACTTTGTATAGTGGTAGGGTACCCTGTAGTTTTTTTTATTATTAAATTAAAGGAATACACCTACACGTCACTATCCCCTGTTTTTCACATTTTTCTCAGTTGTCACACACGTCAATTTTCTCTATGTTCTCTTCATTCTCATTAGGACAAACACAAACATCCATTCTCAAAACGAGTATTGATAATATCCCTCAATAGTCAACAATTTCCGAGGAGATGTTTGATACGGTTTAGACGTAAGTGGTTGGGATTCCACTTTAAACTGTAGGTCCAGTTCGGTATTAGCTTTCTTACTGTGGACTTAAAAGAAGAAAAAATCCGAGGAAAATCACTTGAAGGTTTCGATGCTTTCCAAGTGCCTTGATGAGGCGTAGCTATTGTATGACATTCAAGCGGCCAGATGGCCCCGTGGTAGCGAATAGGTTTCACGTCCTGAAGATTTTGGGTTCGATTCTCTTTCTACTGCACAACTTCTCTTCAATAACTAGAGCAACTCATTTTTGCATTTTATTTAATAAATAAAGGTGAAATTTTTACTTTATTTTTGGGTAGAAATCTCTATTTCACCGTTTTCAATTTTATTTATTAAAATGATTTTTTACGATAGTTTTCCACTTTTCTCATCATTTTACAAACATTTACATATTAAATTGTCCACGTGTTTTATTCAAAAATGTTATGCCTGGAGAAAAATATACATTTTTTTCGAGAAAATGATCCAGAAATAAATATACTATTCACAAGTAATTATCGTAAAAGTTTGGAAAACAAAATTCAATTCAAAATTCAACTATTTGCACAGCAAATAAAATAATAATGTGCGCAATAAATAAAATTATATAAATGGTTGCTCGAGTTAAGGAAAAAATGGAGGCAATCAAACGGGAATCAAACCCAGTACCTTCAACGTGTCAAGCTAACACGCTACCACCACACCACCCGGCCTCCTGACAGACGGACAATATATTCGTCTCAAGAGTAACTCTTGCTAAGTTTCTAATCTTTGCAGCGTTTTTTGTCGGATATGACTGGCTAATGTAATTCTTGTTGTGTATCACGGAGTTATGATTACTGCAACATTTGAGCACACATTCGAAACATAGAGAAAAAATGTTTTTTTCCTGCACACCATTACTTTTCTCTGAGTTCAAAATATATCCAGAGTCCAAACTCACTGCTAGTTACCCAGTTATGCAAAACGCGCGAGGACTACACGGAGCATGCGCTTTATCATGGATGCAAAGGAACCTCGCAAAGTTACAGAAGGTTCTCTGCGGTGTTGACGGTTGGCCTCGGAGTCACGTGCTATCTGCTTTATCAGTTCAACATGACCTCGTGCATTCAGACCAGCACACTGATGCGAACGAAGATATTTCATGTGATTTGGAAGCTAGAACAAAACGTTACACGCGTTACAACCGACAGAGGTTTGTCTTCAGCTTACTATTTTGTGACAGGCAAACTACACTAGGCATACAGAGTATAATGTAAAATAGGAGGCAATTATTTCTTCGTCTCCTCACACTGACAATTGTATTACCTTTTTCGGAAATATTTGGCAACAGAAACGGATCTTATTATTGAAGTCGTATCTCATGTGATGGCTTTGTTCAGTATTCTGATCAGGCTTCTTGACAAAGCAGGACAGGCTACTCAAGAACAGTAATTTTCTACCTTTTATATCTGCTTCCTTCCTAATCCTGTATAAAGCATACGAGCACATACCACAAATATGTAAGAGAAATATTTGATAACTTGTTTTTCAATTGAATTTCTATCATGAACAGCTGCAAATAAACAACGGTTCTCCTTTTTAAAGATTACATTGAATAATTTTTATTTGATTAATAAACTAAAAATGACTTCAGTATTCTCATGCAGTATACAGAAGATTATAAACACTCTCTAAAACATCTGCTCGTTGTAACACATTATTCCACAATCAAGTCACAAAATTAAGGGCATGCTCAAGTGAAAATATATTTCTGTGATTATCAAGTGCTTTACGTTCTCAACGTCAATTTTGGATTTGCGGTTATACAAATATTATTAATTTTGAAAATACTTTTTTAGTTGGTGCAATGTGCATGAAATTGAGTGCCATATTTTAAATCATGAACGTGTTTTGTTTCTTTAAATAAAACTTTTAGTTTACAATTTAGTTCATCAAACCAACCTGTGATCTTCTCCTTTGTTTATTTATAGTAATAAGTAAAAGCCCATTGAAGCATAGAAAAACCTTTCACTGTTCATAAGTCAGTCATTGTCTCTACGGTTTTCAGTGCAACATTCAGGCTTTCTGATGAGGCATCTTAGGCTTCACATCAGGGTATGATCATTTAAAAGTTGGTTTAAGCGAAATTCTCCATTTTTATTCTTTCAATATATGATATCAATATCGCATTACAAAAACAGTTATTAATGGTTTCAATGTCACTTGCTGGAAAAAATTACTTTGAATTCGAACATGCAAACGCAAGTATCAAAGTCTTTACTTCAAACAGTACTCACGATTTTGAAACGTGGAAAGGTAATAATTTTACTGGGGACGTGAAATTTGGTGTGTTGACATAATGTAACTACTGCCATATTAGCACTGACAACTAGGAAGCGATCTCAATGATAACATGGTTGCATACTTTTCGCTAATAACTGTGATCATTCAACATATACACAAATACATCGTCGCTTCGTAACAAGACATTTTCATCTTTGCTGCTTTCAGATTACCAACATACGAAGTGGCATGTAATTCAAAAGGTTTTGAAGAAACCTCAGTTTTATAATTAAGGCTGGATGAAATTAAACAAAAAAATTGTTGACTTCCGCTGGGCTCAATCTCAGGTTGCCCGCATGCTAGTCCGACACGATAACCAACACTCCAAACGAGACAATAAGAAACATTTTTGCAAGTAGTCGACTAAATCGAAAGTTTATTTTCAGATTGCTAATTCCCAAAGTATAACATGGCTTGTCAGGTGTGTCTTGGAGTTTCTGTACTTCTGTTATTTGAGTAGCTGGGGTCTGTCCATAGGTTAATCAGGGGAACAGTGAGGAATGTGTTTTAGTCGAAGATAATAAATAGACACCAAGGAATAATCATCCTCGGAAAAAAATGCAGAACTCGAGCCTGGAACCTTCGATGCGAGGTGTGTTTCTTGTTCTAACTATATCTGTGTGTTTTCGATCGATTCATGGTAGTCCGTGAACAAATATGAAGAAGGTAAATAAATAAGACAAGTGGGTGGAAGGGATTGGAGAATCGTAGCTACGGAACATTGAGAAGATATCCTTCTCCAAGATAGAGAATCTCTATATCCCTTATGATAGAGAACCTATTTGAAGAATGAAAGGACAGATTAAAATATTAAATTTGATGTGTATCCTTCAGTCAAAATGTCCAGAAAACAATATAATATATTTGTTCATTGCTAGAAAAAAATATTTTTTTGCCCATGGTGCGGATCGAACCAAGGTATCGTTGATGAAAACGCTGCACGCTACCAACACACTATCAATAACACTACATTTTATTTTCTACAGTCAGTCTGTTTCCTTCCTCAACACGTGAAAAAGCAAATACATCTTAATTTCACTGATAATTGTTTCATTGTCTATTGATAGAAACCAGGTATGTAAAAAAGAGACGCAACCTTTCTGTGAAATATCCCATGTTTCGCACATCATGCTTCTCCGTTTACTGTTATTTGGACATTCACTTGGAAGTTAAAACTTAGCTTTGTCTGTTTGTTTTGACGTGCATGTGTGTGACAATAGTGGTGTGAACGTGTGTTGGATATTGTTCTAGGTATTATTTTGTTCAAAGCATTAATATATTTGTAAAATACAGAACTTAGTGTAATGCAAGGAGTGAAAATATAAACCCAGTCCGTCTGGTTAGTTCCCAAGCAACATTAAATAAAGGAAAGTAACGTGGACCGGGGATTATTCCATGTCGAGAACACAAGACATTACTTCCGACAATCTTCATCTCGTATTTTTCTTTTTCATCACTGTTCAATTTACATAGATTTATAGCCGTGACTGGTATACAAGCCGCAGAATTGCAATGCTTCTTGGGTTGTCTACTCACAAGGCGCTTGGTGGTCAGACATCGAGGGTTTGCTTCAGTGCTTCTTCAATAGGGTCGTTTCAACCCAGAAGTGTCCGTGACTGTACATCTAATTTAATATATATTTTTTAGCATATTTAAGAATAGTTTAGTTTTGTCATAGTGTCCGAATAATATATTTAAGAACGTACTATTACTACTCGTACTGTACTTTGGGAAACAGAAAATTCTACACTGTCTTTCACGAACCAGTCGTTCACGGAGCGGCGGCAGTGCGCCGCAGGTGGGAGCACGTCTGCCGGCATTTAGACCCACAGCTGCACGCTGACCCTTGCACTGGATGCGTCAGTGCTTCAGTATCCAGATATCTGGTGTCCAGTTTACACGTGTTTGTGAAGTGTTAAGGTGTTAACAAGTGTTTTAAAGTGTTTTGTTTTAGTTTAAGTATTGCGGGTGCTTTTCTGCAGTCTAATAATGCCACGTGTTCGAACAAATTAAAACAACGAATTTTTATGTACGACTCTTACCTCATTACGAATTTTTATTGGGAAGTTAGAAGGCGTTTTGCAGCAGAATTCCCTGATGTTCCTGTTCCACACACAGACAGTGTTGGTAAACCTGATAAGAAACGAATGGTGATACGGCGTATGCCTAATGAGGAGAAAGTAGGCGTCGTTAGAGCACGATTGGAACATACTCCTTAACCCCCCCGGCGCCTCGCACAACAAACATTTTTAAGTCGTCTGCGTGGCAAGCTACCAAGCTTTTAAACCTGAAGCCATACATAAGAATTCAAAGAGAATATCAGGAGATAAATTGAAGGAAGTACGAGCTTCATTCGTTCCGCAGCTAGCGGATCTAGTTACGCAGATGTTGCATCAAGTTTGCCGGCACAGGAGCTCTCGCTGCCAGGCGCAATGGCTGCCACTCCGCGGACGATTCGAAGAGCACTGTAAGGCATGGTGTTGGAAGTTTTTGGCGACTGGAAGTGTTAATAAACAATCCGGAGGTTCTCGTCGATGTGTTTTGGAGAAGGTGGAAGAAATTCGATTGATTTTTGATTTGCTTGATTTTACTTCGCTTCTTGTGCCACTTTTGGCTAATTTTAAAAAATTGGGATGAGTGATGATATGAAGAAATCCATGAATGGACACTCGCAAACATCCATTCCCAGGCAGGGATTCGAACCCGGGACCCCTGGCGTTGCAGCGAGATGTGCTGACCAGTCCGCACGGAGGCAGGCTGGAAAAAATTCGAGCATGATTTCAGAGAACCCCGCGTAAATCACTTCGCCGAGCGTCCAAGCAGCTCAAAGTTCAAACATCTCACACCATGCCTTAATGGTTTTCCCATCACGTGCCTCCATATTCTCCCCGGTAATTTCTTTGCACTGTAATGATTGATTTGGTCTCTGCATACCAGAATACAGATTGTGCGCGCTGCTGCAGAGTCGCCATTGTGCTTTATGCGATTGTGGCGCTGCATAGTGAGAGAACGGTGAACTTCGAGGTCATGCAATAAAATTCTTTGAGTTTCTCTTTCGTCTAACTCGCATTTCATTATGTTTCAAAACCTTTTAGCAATTATGACTTGAAGTGTGGGAGGTTTGAAAGGAACACGCTGTATAGGTGTTACCAGAATATAAGTCTACAAGTTAAATAAGAAAGAAAGGTTAAGAATAATTATTAAAATAAATAATATTGAAAAATTGAAGAATTTGTAATTTAAAATTATTCAAATTTGCTTGAAAAATAAAATCGTTGTGAACTCTGTATTCACACATTATTCTAAGCAAAATTTACAAAATATTTATAATATCCGGCTGATATCTTAGACAGAAAGTAATTAGAATTTAGCACTTCTTTCTTTCAAAGAAGCAAAACCGTCACGAATTTCCATTTTGCAATTTTTTATTCAAATGACAATATTGAGGGGTTATATATCCTCTCATGACCCATTGACGATCTCATTATTTTTAGCTTGAAGAGGGAACACTATTTGTGGCATCCATTTTCAAGTGGTGACCCCTCAAGTGATGTATATGTAGGTTACTTCATCGCTTGAAAATGTTCAATGGTTCGATACCCGGTGGAGGCACATTGATCAGTGGTTTGGATCCCACTTTATACTGTAGATCCAGTCCCCATTAGTCTATCTGTAGATAGGCGTGTCCCTTAGCCACCCTGACACGAGCCCCTGTATGTTATTTCAGTGTTGGGTTGCATAGGTACAGGTTAGAGTTTCAGCGCTTGTAGCAGAAACTAATCGCTTTCGAGGTAATGTTTATGAGGAAAAGTTACTTGTTTTTATGACATCTACAAGCCCTCAATCGTCGTTGAGTTCGTTTTTCCACACCATGTACAGTGTCTCTCAAAAGTTTTAGGACAACGACATTTTAAACTAGACAACCCAATTTACACAAAGCGTTGGTGGGTTGCTTGTAGAGTTAGGCTCAATTTCAGGGTTGCCGCATGCACAATAGATATTTGTGAAATACGCGAAAGAAATGAAAAGAAGTATTTTTGTATAAAATTATTAAAAAATATCAATATTATATCGCAAATGACGAATTTCTTTCTAAAAGAAAAGAAACTAGGTTTTCTAGTATTTCATCGCTGATGAGCCTAAGGAAAGGATAAGAGGTTAGAGGAAACGAAAGACGACAAAGGAGAAAGAGAAAGTGAAAGGAGAAGAGGAAAAGTAGAGAAGAGAAGAAAGAGACGATAGACGAGGAGAGGAGAAGTAGTGAGAAGAAAAAAATATCGAGGAGAGATGAGGAAAATGGAGCAAAGAAGAGAGGAGGAAACGGAGAGGAGAGGAGAGGAGAAGAAGAGAAGAGGGGAGTGGAGAGTAGAGTAAAAGAGGGTAAAAGGGAAGAATGACAAGAAGAGGAGAAGAGTGCAGTGGAGTCGGAAATCTAAGACAGGAAAGGAGATAAGAGGGGTGGAGAAGAGTGGGATGGAGACAAGGTGAAAGAAAAATAGAGAAGGTGATATGAGATAAAAGCAGAGGAGAAGCAGGGGAGAGAAGAATAAGAAGGAGAAGAGAAAATAGAAGAGAATGTAAACGAAAGGAGAGAAGAGGTTGTTGGAGAAAATATCGTCTCGGCGTCAAGAATTGATGCATTGATCAAATTATCGACATGAAACAAAACACTCAATAACATTTTGAAAACATTTAACGGAGAATTGCACATGTTGAAAACTTTTCATTCGATATTGGCGGAGGTATCCTTGCATTGATCTCGAGTGGGAAAAGGGGTAAAATTAGTATATCCTGAATTGTCACAAATATATTATTAATATATATTTCATTAATATTTGTCAATGTCTTTAAACGAGTACAGAATTATAGTTAGAGTAAAATAATTCATGACCTTATACATGAAAATATCCCTTTGAACGTGTGTCAATTCATTTATTTGTTTTTTTATATACACATTCCAGATGCAGAACAATGTAACCACTTTACACTGCTATTACAAATAATGCCACCATGAGGTTGTTTAATAAAATGAGAATCGAAAAAAAGAGAACACTTCGTAAGGAGGATGGATCCTAGGACCGCTAGCAGCCTAATCGAGAATACTAGCACTACACCACGATTTTACCTTCCGTAGAAGCATCAATTTTTAAGTATTCTGTCCTTCCAATATTGTAAATGTCGTTGGGTATACATGTAGTTAAACTTTTACTTTAATTTTGACTTGCTTTCTTGTAGTATAGCAGCTATCAGCCTCCCCGGTGGCGCAGAATTTACAATACCGGACCCCTCCCCGATTTTTGTAATATTTCGCATACTCACTAATTGAGGCCTCCTAATCACGAATTTGAAGTTAAAATTTGGGGGTCACGTGTAGAAATTGCAAAATAAGCGAAATTGAGTGGTCCGCGATCGGCACGATTGCTCATTATTTACCGGAAAATTTTGTGTTTCCAATACTTTAAGAGAAGATATATACATTCCTGATTTTCAATATGCTTGCCTTGCCTAACCTAACCTAATGTAACCACCGTGAATGGTTCATGGGACAATCCGTCAATGGTGTGTGGGTCTACCGTGGTTTTAACTATGTTTGCCTAACCTAACCTAACCTAACCTTACCGAGAATGGTCAGTGGGGCTATCCGTGAATGGTTTTGCGTTAATTGTGAAAACGAACCGATAAAAAATCTTATTTTCGTAGCACTTTAACGGCAAACGTTCATCATCGAAGACGCCATTTCCGTATCCTGCAATTTTACGATCGATGCACTCTTGCCAAACTTACCTGTAATCAAATCAGTCCACATTCCACATGTTCTTCTACATCGTGATTGTCACTGTCATTGTCGTCTTCTTCGTCATCCTCAACGCATTTCCATGCTCTCGAAGTATGAAATCAACACTGTGGCAACGCTGAAGACAGCGTAACTAATTACGAACGTTAAGCCTCGGCTGGATGTTGAAAGAAAACCAAATTTCCAGGGTGTCGTTAGTTCCGTTCTAACAACAGTACCAAGGGAACACGAGGGAGGCGCTGACGTCGCTTTCAAGAAATTCTCCTTCTTCCCAGCCACAAACCCTCCCATATTCTTACCTCGCTGCTTTTACGATCTTGCAGGGAGGGGGAGAATGGAATGGTCGTACCCACTGGCCATTGACAGATGTTCCGGAACCCTGAAGAATAACTGTTTTCCTTTCCTTAGTTGAAAAAAAGCTTACACATCGTCCTTTGAGATCACCAGCCTATGCACTGTGAAGCTGCATGTTTCTTTTTGTTTCCGTCGGTACATTCATTAAGTTACAGTAAAATGACCAACTAACATAGATTATGTAGTAAAATACGAAGGGGCGAGGTGTAGGGGCCCCACAATGTGCTCTTGATTTTTTTATATAATCGCAGAAATTCCACAGATAGTGTCGCTTATAAAAAAAATAGATTTACGAAACAGAAATCTGGTTCCCAGTAACATCATATACGACGTCTGCGATAACAAGCAGTGACGTATTATCTCAGCCAGAGGGGCCCCGGTAACTTGTCATATGGGCCCCCCTCCGAAATGCAGAATTAACTTACTTGCTCGCATATGTCAATCGATAGGAAAATATCCCTCATCTCATACCTTTGTATCTACGCAGTTTGTCGTAAACGCAGTGTAGCGTGTCAATTGTCTACAGTTAGGAATCCAGTAGAAATATTCAGTTGCTCAACCAGTCGATCCTTATTTTACAACAAACATCAAAATTGTTAATGCGTAACCTTTTAGTTTTACACGTGATATTTAAAATGTAACTTCCCACCAAATATTTTCAAGGAGGGGCCCAATTCTTTTCATATTGAAATACGCTTGTTACGTTTTACTTCAAAGGGGCTGAAAACCTCAGTTAAAGGTGGGACCCATAGTAAATTATCCCTTTGCTGTAAAGACCGCTGTAAAGACCATTATTCCATCCTCTGCCACGCAGGGTATACAACTTATGAGTTGAATGTGACCATTATTTTGTGTAATTTTGTAAGTTCATATTTCTTACAATTTGGCATTTTGTGGACATTTCTGTCGAACTAGTTCTTATTTTCTAATGTGTTAGGATTTTTTTATCTGCAGTGTTCGAAGGGAAAATTCCTAGCTGCAAATTTCCTTGTTCGCGTTGGGGATAGAAGGAAGGATCCTTGTGTGGAGCAACTTGAAGATAATGAAGTAGATGAAGGAGAATGATTATGCAAATTCGAGCACTGATGGTCTATTAATAAAAAGGTTCTTGTTTCATGAAAAAGTCTTTAAGAAAGTATGATCACTGGTCTATCGAAAAAAGAATGGCAGCGTTAAAATTATGAATAATGATGTTGAGGTCTACTAACCTGTGGCAACCTTCTTTTATTTTGGGATGGGCTCAGTCCTTCGAAGCTACATTTCATTGAGTGATAAATTTTCAGTGAATAGAGTTCCTTCGCAGCTTTATTATCTATCACTCAAAGACTAGAGTCCGCAGTTATTTCTTCGTAGCAGATGGAAATTTACCTTGTGATAGGTTACTACCGACAATCTAGATGTCCGGTTCAACCCCCATTACTGAAGGATACGTTTGTTGCTTGAGTATATTAGGGCTACTCACTCAGTATTAGAAGGCTAATATAAGCGACTCTTACGTTGAATCTTGGCCTGGAGGAACCAGGGGATGGCTTACGGGCTGAAGGCACATTCACCTCAAAGTCCAAAAGAGGAATGTTTACTATTTTTTTACAATTCCACCAAAACAGTATTTTTTAATATCTGCGTAATATATGTAACTTCATAAAAAATATTTCAAGCAAAAATACAAAGCATCACGAACAAAATATTTGGCAGCGGGAAGCTTCCCCCTCCTCCAAAAGTGATTCCTGGCTGTGTCGCTGCGTTGAAGTAGAGAAAATATTTCCAGATTCTTCTTCCAGTTATTTTTCAGAGATTCAGCCCATCCTGATTTAGTTTCAAGAAAGTACTACAGTGATATAAGTCGATAATAAAAAAATGGGAAGGCATAATATTTGAGGTAAAAGTTAATTTCTTGTACAACGAAGGTGGGAGGGCAGCTAACTATTGTACTTCCGTCCCACTCTGGCATCATATTTTTTTTTGGCACTAAGGGGGCCCCTCAATATTTTACTTGCAGGTGGGCCCAAACATCTGCGCTACGCCACTGAGTGGCTCGGATCCCACTTTAAACTATACGTCCAGTCCCGATTTGCCTTTCTGTGAATATAATTGGTCTTAAAACAAGTTTAACAAACAAACGTTTTGCTATCAGTTCACAATTATGATTGGCTGTGCTCTAATAGTTGGTGATATTGATAAGTGTCCAAAATGGATAGATGCACGTAAAGAGTGAGGTATTTGCAAAATTTCCGGCAACTACTCTTGAAGCATCGATATATTATAAATTGTACATATATAGTCTCCCCACAATAACCAAATGTTAGCAAGTAGATGGAGGACTTCAACTTCCCTTTAAAATACCATTCTGTACATAACCGCCGAACTCGGGATCTCTATTACTCAATATTAGTCTGTTCGATACCCGTTGTAGGCACATGGCACAGTGGTTCGGATCCCACTTTAAACTGTAGGTCCAGTCTCGATTAGCCTTCCTGTGCATAAAGTGGACTTAAAACAACCTGCGGTAACAGCGGCTACATGCACGCCACGCCTCTGCCCCCCGTCTTGTTTTGAAACATCAAATTTCTAGTTATGAGTGACACATCTCAACCTGGGATCATTATTTTCAACCCACTTGTAAACTATATCGTACTTATGGTTTTCCATTTGGATTCATTTAAGTTTACCACACCATAGCTACATACAAAAAAATCTCGTTCTGCAATTTATGGTGACTGTGTACAGTGACACCAATTTATACGGGTCTGTGGGACCCGAGCCCACCCAATAATTTATGTGATTTGTGAATTCAAATTTTTGAGCCCACCCAGTGTTTTTTTAAAAAAATGGCACCCCTGACTGTCTCTTTTAAATGCCATGTATTCGGTATTTTTTCAGACTTCTGGTGATTCACAAGTAATCTTGTATCGAACACTAAAACTGGGCGGTGTATCTGACGTATGTTGAGTTGCTTGGTCATTTAATCTTCTTCGAGAGCTTGTTGAGATCTGTAGTATTTTGTTGTGTTTTATAAAAATAAGTCGAGGTGGTCCCCGATCGAGGAAAACCATACGTTTGAAAGCATTGTTTTCAATCTTCGTTGCACAGTATGAATGGTCGCTTTGAAGACAGGTTTATTTTTGAATATAGTCCTATTAAATGCACACACATGGCATTTAGATGATTAAGAACGTGTGTTTTATGGAAACATGTCAGGAAACATGTCATGTCAGCCAAAACACATTTTCACCTCACTCAAGTATTATGTGAATTCAATTGAAATTGTACCAATATTTACAACTGAATGTGAATGCGGGTTCCGTGCCATGAATCTAACCTTTACTGAACAGAGGGAGATTAAATATTTGGTTAAATGATAGAATACATTGCCGTAAATCAATTTCAGTGTTGGTGTTTTATTTTCATTTGGTATGAGCTCAAAATTTTAAACCTTCGTTTTAAAAGTAATTCAAACACAAAAATTGTTATTGGGGGACATTTTGAGTTTTTTCGACTTTATTACTACCTTCATTTGAATATTTTATTTTCTAAAAATTTCGGGGGGGGCTGTAGATCCTTCAGCACCCCCTCTGCGTATGCATGCCAGTGCCCTCTGGATCTCCCTCCCCTAAATAGTCCTCGCCTCAAAAGTGACAGAAAAGCCAAGGTGAATTCCTTTTTCTAATCTCTAATTCTCCGAAACTATTCTTTTTGGAATGAGAAAATAGAGATTAAAGTTGATTTGAAAAAAAGAAAGTATTGAAGGACAATAACAGGGAAGTTTTCCCTTTGTAAAGTCGGCTGGGCGTCTCACTGGCCTGCAGGAGACTAAGATTAGATTCCTGGGCGTGTTTTGTAAGGTCGGATTTTTGCGGCCTTCTCTCTGCATAAAACGGCTCTGGGGTTCACTCATTCTCAAATAAATAGGTACCAGTGGAGGACGACACCCCTAGGGGCGGGGGAAGGCTAAAGCAGGCTGGAGCGTGATGCTTAAAAACCAAAGGATAGAGAATGAAAATGAAAATAAAGATTGATTGATTTGTGGTTTTATGTCAACTTTATGCACAGAAAGGCTAATCGGGAGTGGACCTACAGTTTAAAGTGGGATCCGAACCACTGTGCCATGTGCCTCCAGTGGAAATAAAGAGGCAAAACAGACTGAAAGAGAGGAAAAGGAAGTGGAAAACCAACCAAAACAGACTAGTTGTATAATAACAGAGGGAGGGGTGGATTGAGAGAAATGAAGATAAACATTTCTCACGATGGAGTGAGAAAAGGAACAAAGAAAAGAAACAGTACAGAACGATAAAGAGATAAAGGAAGTAAGAGAAACAAAAAGAGAGGCATACAGAGAAATCTATAGAAAGAGAGAATGAGAAACAGAAACAAAAGGTAGAAAACGAAATAGAGAACGAGCAAGTGGAGGGAGAGAGAGAAAGAGAAGGGCAAGAAATGAAGGATGCTCTATATCTGAAGAGCCAGGGAGAGAGAGCAAAGAACGCAGGAGGGAAAATGGAACAAGACCTAATCGTGAAAAAGATACTATGGTTTTACACACATAGAGAGAGATAAAAGAGTTATAAATAAAATCGAGTTTTCTGTATTACAAGTTCTAGACTCTCCCAAGTCTCATTCCAGCTCAAATGAGGCGAAAAAAAAAAGTCGCCCTAGTTTCGAGTGTAAACGAAATTTTAAAATTTTACTCGCTAAACTGCTGGAAAAGGAATACAATTCAATTGTATTCAAATATTATGCACCATTACCAAGGAGGGCCTACTTGTAATCAGAGGGCCCCGGGTTCAATAGCCGGTGAAGGAACGCCGCTCCCGAAGGAGTGGTTTGGATCCCACTTGAAACTAAATATTAAGATTTCACCAGATTTCTGACTGTGATGCACCGCCAAGTCATACGTCCAATAGGCTCGAATGTCAGTTAATGAATGAATGCTTCCTTAGTTAATGTTACCAATGTCAAGTCACTGTTCAAATTGAAGGGGATTCCAGGAAAGTGTCTCCTGTTTCATTTTCCCCAGCCTCTACATCTTCAAACCAGTAACTTAAATTTTCCCCTTCGTAATTTTTCTGTTATTTTTATATAATTTCTATTTTAATTTTTAGGTTCATTTAACGCCGACACGTCAATCAAAATTGTCAATTTTTACATAATATTACATTAATTTTTCTATTAATTCCTATGTTATACACAGATAGGCTAATTGGGATTGGACCTACAGTTTAAAGTGGGACCCTAACCTGGGAACTCTTGATTACAAGGTGATGACGTTACCACTATGCGATCGGGGAGCAATAATTTCAGATGAAATTCATGGTTTGGAATTAAATTTATTAAAATGTTGTTACTTCACACCAAACTCACACAGAGCATTGTCGTCCTATTAAATTTTGCGCTTTATACGTTTCATAATAATAATAATAATACGCATGATGATCATAATAATAATAAGATGATGAATGTTAATTTAAATTTTTATTCTATTATTTACTTTGAGCTTCAATAAATTAAAATAAATCAGTTCTTGGGTCTCACCGCGCCGCAAAAGATTTAGTATAAGTAATATAATTGTATTAGGTAAAAAAAGTCAAAACGCGAAAATGGGAATCTCTGAACCACTCTCTTCCATCCTACATTTTCTTCAATTCCCATTATGATGCATAACCTAGATATGTAAAAAAAATCGGAGAGCATCACAGAGTAAGTCAACGAAGTAACTGGCTTTCTTGTTTTGGATCAGACTTGTAAACCGACGTAATTTGTGTAAACTAAGTGATGGCGATTCACTTCCTCGACTTGCAAGACTGTCTGTCTTGTATTTTGAAAGTAGCCACCCACTGAAGGAATGAATGCACTTCCCTGAGTTTCCAAGGTCTTTGCGCGGACAAAACATAAACCAGATGTCAAAGCAAGATAAGTTTACAAATTGCGGTGTGAAACCCTCCCCCCCTCCTCCGCTCCGAGCGGCACATGACCGGTGCCGCAGATGGGAGATTACACATTCAGAGGGTTGCTTGCCCAGAAGCGACAGCAGCGCCATAAGCGGAAAATCCTCGAACTTCTAGAAGGCGTGGGAACTAAATACTTGTATTTTTTGTAATAAAATTATGTAATTTCTGTTGAAGATATTGTGCAAACGCTTGGAATTATCTATCTAAATTCACGACACTAAGATGCACAATGTTGAACCTAAATCGTAAGATGGTTTAAAATTCTTCAAACGCCCCATTTAAAGCTGCTTTCACATCCAATTAATGCTGCATTTCCAATTTTTTGTACGCCAAACTAGAATCCCAATTCGATTTTTTATTCATTACATCTCTCCGTGTATCCTTCTAGAAAAGCCTTGCAGAGTATCACCGAAATTGGAGGTATATGTTAGGAGATTTTGTCAACAGAAGGAGAAGCAGTTTTCAGCTGTTGAGAGAAACATCCAGCCGAGGCTTAATTGTTCATATCAACAAATATGGCTCCCATACTTGTATACGGAGAGTCATTGCGAGAATTGAAAAGCTTATTTTACAACTTCTACACGTTAATGAACAATTTCTTCACCTCACCCAAAACCATCGCGACTAATTATTTCGTGAGTATAAGATGTAGCATAGAAATTACAGAAGGGTCCGGTATTGTAAATTATTTCCGCGTTGCCTTGTAATCAAGGGGTCTCGGGTTCGATTCCCGGTGGAGTCACATAGTGGTTCGGATCCCACTTTAAATTGTAGATCAAGTCTCGATTAACCTTACTGTGCATAAAGTGGACTTAAAACACTAAATCAATCAATCAATAGCAGCTATCTTCGAGAAATAATTTGATGTGATGATGAAAAACTAGAATATTAGTAGTTGTGAAAATACGAGTTAATTCATCTAACTTATTATTATGATTAGATATTATGAATGGGAATGGGAAATATCTAGAGGCTTGAACATTGCAGAACGATGCTCTCTTCCTGTGATACTGTAACAGACGAAATGCTTGTTTACTGACGCAAGTCTCGTGTCCAGAACAGTCTTATGAAATGTATTTGCTGTTGCGCAAGGTACCACGAAATAATTACACCGTTTGCAAAAATGTTTGGGAACTGCCAAATGTGAGAAACGTTATACGTAGACAGAGAAAAAATTTTATTCATGAAATCACATCACATTTGACAGTGTTTGTCAAGAGATACTCGTGGGACACTGTGTTAAGGTGCTGGACTAAATGCTTCTTACTTTTCTTCATTGAAGAACAACAATTTTTAAGGTAGAGCAACAGTAGTTCCACTCTTTCTAATTTCTTTTAAATTCTTACACATTCCTTTAATTGGGTTAAAAATAAATAAAAATATTGCTTGCATTTCTGTCATTGACGTAGACGCACGTACCCAGGATTTCTTTGAGGAAGGGGCCAGACCCAAAATTATATATATAATATATATATATATATATACTATATATATATACACAGGAAGGCTAATCGGGACTGAACCTACAGTTTAAAGTGGGATCCGAACCACTTGTGCCTCCATCGGGTATCGAACCCGGGACCCCTTGATTGCAAGGCGAGGACGCTACCACTGTGCCATCTGGGAGGCCCTACGTTTACAATATTCAGGCGAGAGAATGATTAAGAATTGTTGCTCCAAGGGAAACGAAGGGCGTAGTGTATTGGTTAGAGTTCTTGAAAGCATTGATTGCGGTCCCAGGTTCGATCCTCCATAGTAGAAAATATATTTCCCCTTCTATTAAAGAAGAGCATTTTAACATTATTTGAAATAGCAGTGTAAAGTGGCTACATTGTTCTGCATCTGGAATGTGTATATAAAAAAACAAATAAATGAATAGACACACGTTCAAAGGGATATTTTCATGTATAAGATCATGAATTATGATACTCTAACGATAATTCTGTACTCGTTTAAAGACATTGACAAATATTAATGAAATAACTAATTATATTTGTGACAATTCAGGATATACTAATTTTACCCCTTTTCCCACTCGAGATCAATGCAAGGATACCTCCGCAAATATCAAATGAAAAGATTTCAACATGTGCAATTCTCCGTTAAATGTTTTCGCCGATTCGTTCTACCTTCGTTTTCTTTGTTACAAACAAGTTTTCTTTGCACATTACATGTAGGAGGAGTGTTGCATCTACATTTCACGTTGGTCAGCTCCTTCTACCTGCTTTCAGGAGCGACAGCTTTTAGGGTAATGGTTACCGTTGAGGATTGTGTATCTGATGGCCGTAAGTTCAAACCCCTCCGGTGGCAGAAACTGTTCGTAAGTTTTAGACATATCCCATTGCGTTCATTGTCCACGCTGTGTGAAACGGAATGATTCAGTTTGGAATTAACGATGGGGGAGGGGAAATATTAAATTACAATATCTTCATTTCAACGAACCGAGAAGTCGAGAAAAATTGGATAATTCTTATAAATGTTAAAATTACATTCATGTTTTTAGTGGTATAATCGCAGGTAAAATCAATGATCTTACGTGAAAGATTTCATCTTGCTCTGAACTCAGCCAAAAGGCATATGCCACCGATCTAATACATTCTCCAATATGTTTCCAAATGTTATTGAGTGTTTTGTTTCATGTCGATAATTTGATCAATGCATCAATTCTTGACGCCGAGACGATATTTTCTCCTTTCGTTTACATTCTCTTCTATTTTCTCTCTCCTTCTTATTCTTCTCTCCCCTGCTTCTCCTCTGCTTTTATCTCATATCACCTTCTCTATTTTTCTCGCACCTTGTCTCCATCCCACTCTTCTCCACTCCTCTTATCTCCTTTCCTGTCTTAGATTTCCGACTCCACTGCACTCTTCTCCTCTTCTTGTCATTCTTCCCTTTTACCCTCTTTTACTCTACTCTCCACTCCCCTCTTCTCTTCTTCTCCTCTCCTCTCCTCTCCGTTTCCTCCTCTCTTCTTTGCTCCATTTTCCTCATCTCTCCTCGATATTTTTTTCTTCTCACTACTTCTCCTCTCCTCGTCTATCGTCTCTTTCTTCTCTTCTCTACTTTTCCTCTTCTCCTTTCACTTTCTCTTTCTCCTTTGTCTTCTTTCGTTTCCTCTAACCTCTTATCCTTTCCTTAGGCTCATCAGCGATGAAATACTAGAAAACCTAGTTTCTTTTCTTTTAGAAAGAAATTCGTCATTTGCGATATAATATTGATATTTTTTAATAATTTTATACAAAAATACTTCTTTTCATTTCTTTCGCGTATTTTACAAATATCTATTGTGCATGCGGCAACCCTGAAATTGAGCCTAACTCTACACGCAACCCACCAACGCTTTGTGTAAATTGGGTTGCCTAGTTTAAAATGTCGTTGTCCTAAAACTTTTGAGAGACACTGTACATAGAGGTTTAAGCGTCGAAGAGAAGTATTAACTAGTAAAAGAAATTACAGTTGTGTCTCGTGCTCCACGGACTGTGAAAGTTTGTATTGTGACTTCCTATGTGTGTGTATGTGTTGGGAAAATGTCCATCTTAGTTCATCCACCCCGGGAATCGAACGTGGGTCTCTCGCGTGATGGTCAGACGCCCTGCCAACTTTTTAAAAAATCTTTTGATATCTTATTTTTCAGTTTTCTTGTTTCCAATTATTTGCTTTTACTCTTTTAATTTTCAACAAGATAGAAAAACACAAATATCCAGCGTCGTCGCCTTGTAATCAAGAGGTCCAGGGTTTTATTCCCGGTGGAGGCACATAGTGATTCGGATCTCACATTAAACTGTTGGTCCAGTTACGAGTATCGTTGCTGTGCACAAAGTGGACTTAAAACACCAACTCAATCATTCAAAAAAAATCCAGCACTCGAACATGGGACCCTGACTCACTTCGCCACAGATACCGACAGAGCACTGGACCACCTTGGCTGAACTAGGATTTATATTAAATAAAGTTACAAAGTTCAAAAATATATTTTTAACATGTCGCAGGTAAGTCAATTAGACAGGGTGATAATGAGAAGTGCAAACATATTCAATTTACATAGTCGTAACCTATTAAGCACTATATCAGGAGACCCAAATGTCATTAATTACTTCATTGTTCTATTATATGACTTCCGTTCTCTTGTAAAAATAGAGCACGTGAAGTTAGACGTTAAAATCAACAAGGAAGAAGGAAAATAAAATACATACGCATACGATATTGATTGTACAATTGTGTGCATTTTCTCTTCGTTGATATGTCTACATGATAACAATGGTCAAACGGACCTTGTCTGTTATCTGAATCGATACAATGGTGAAATGGTAATGTAACCATTGAGGAAGAGAGAAACAGAGTGTTTGCGCGGTAGATATTTAGTGATAATAACGGAAGGGACATGTCAGAATGATTGAACACGCCAGCAGTAAATGCACGAGAAACGAGATTTTTATTAAGGGAATTTCTGCTCTTGTTTTCGACGACTGTTCTAAGAGGATAATGAATATTGGGCTTAGAAGTGTATGATCAGTCATTCTACTTTGTCTGGGCGTCAATATATTGTTATTGAGTGCATCATGTATCTGCTTATCATATGTAGAGAAACATTTGTTGTTCATGTCACTTTAACATGAAGCCAGTGAGGTAAAGAACAGAAAATATGCAAGTGGAATTCTCAGAAATTTAGTATTTGTGTAAGTATTTATATGTTACTATATATTAGTATTATTATTATCATATATGTATATATATATTTGGTCAATCGTGACGATCATGAATGAGTAGTGATTAGTAGGAATTCTTATAGGACAAAAGCACAATAAGACAGGATTCAAACGTAGGACACTTGGTTTTCTAGCGTGGTAACCAGGGGTGCCCACAGGGGAGCATTATAGCGCACACTGCGCCATCGAATTTTTTTTTTGGGGGGGGGGTAAATTTTTACTTTTCTAATAATATAAATTTGTATATTTTTCTAAAATATATGTAAGAAACAGTTTGCACCTTAAAGGCATCATATTTAATCCATTAGATTAGTGGTTCTCAAACTTTAGTACACGTACCCCCAGGGGTACATAAACGACTTGAACGGGGTACGCGATAAGCTCGAAAGAGAAATGTCGAGAATACCCACACGACAACATTTTTATATGGAGCTGTGTAGAGCAGACTACATAGCTTTAACACTGAACAGGGAAATGAGGCTCATTTTGTCACTGACGAACTTACCTTTGTTTCATATGTCTTGAAATAAAATACTCATTCGAAATCTATAATAGGACTATATTTGGAGCAGAATCTCCGTTTGAAAGTTTCAAGTGCACATCCAAACTTTGTCACGCTATACAGGTACATCCTTCTCACTAGAATCTCTGAGGATTTACAATAAAAACTAAAACAATTTAGTTGACAGTTTGATTACAAACTAATTTTTGTTCGTTACTTTATTTTCTAAAACTCTGGGAAAATATATGAAAATTAAAGTATTTTATTACTTCTTAGCATACATGTGTCTCACATTGTTACTTTTGTAACTAATCATAAAGATTGTAAACTTAGGAACACCCAATAAAATAACAAACGTAGGATTCTAATGTTTATTTGATTAATACCTTTCAACTACAATTCGAATTCCATTTTGCTTGCTCTATAGCAGATACACGCCTCCAACATATCGAAAACGCCCCACCAATCAGGCAGTCAAAAAAATCCCCCAAATCTATGGTGGGGGTGGGAGCCGGACATTTTGGTGAGGTCATTTTGATGCTATGACATTTTGGTGTCTTTCTCGGCATATCCTTTCACCTCTTACCTCTGTCATTCACTTTCACATTTCAGTGACTATAAATACTGAATGTTAGTTACTTCCTCATCACTTCAAAAATGTGTTCTGTAGTGAATAGTGCTCAACTTTTGGGGAGATTTTTGGATTCTGCTGAACCTGAAGTGGCATCTCATCTGCCGCCTATTGACACGATGAAAAGAACACTACGCAGAAAGACGCAGCAGTCTATTACGATTATTAAGTTCTCCGTCGGACTTTGGAATCACTAAATGGAAAAACAAACAAAGCTGTGGAGGGCTGGTATCTAGGATTCCAGTCGCATGTTTCCGCCGACCATCCCACGATTTGGCAGTTCCTGGAAGTCCTGCGTCGAGAAGTAGCTCTGAACGAAACTCGCTATGGACAGAATCAGTGGAAACGTCGAGCGGCCAAAAAAGAGATAACAAGACTGTTGTGTTCGACTTGAAACACTGGTTGCTGCATGTGATAGGACAGACATCGTTCCCTACCTACGTGGAGTTGCTCGTAACTTTTCCATGTAAAACTGCTTGTATGAAGGTACACAATAATGAGAGGTCAATTCAAAAGAACATTATTTTCTTTCTGTGCACCAGTTATATATTGCTCCAAAAAGTCCTGGCACCAAAATGTCCTAGCACCAAAATGTCCTAGACGTTTGGTTACAACTAAAGGGTACAATGAGAAAATTGTTTGAGAACCACTGCATTAAATGAAGAAAAGGAAGTATTTAGGAGCACGTTACGTCTACTTAATTTGGGTAGAGAGGGGTTATGATGGAAACTTGACGTGAATAATATAGCATTGGACACAAGTTCAATTACGTTATCAATTAACCATTGCTGCTATATACATAGCAATTTGTAGACTTTCAAGGGAATTCTAAGGGGTAATATGTATTATCGTGGGGCAATATCCAACTCTTACATATTAGGCTTAAGGCACGTGAATTCTGGGGGGATTAAGAATTAAACGTTAGGGGCGCAATACTCAACTCTTGAATATCAGTGTTAAGTTTTAGATGATGTCTGGTATTTTAGTTATGGGGGATATTGAGCATGAAGTTGAGAGGGTATCCAATTCTTGTGTATTACAATTGTCTTGTACTGTTGCGGAAATTCTGATATGGGACAAAATTATTTGTTTTGTAGGAGCAATATCCACTCTTCATTACGAACAGTCTAAACTTGGATGAAACTTTTGATTGGAAAATTAAGTATTAAATTTAAGAACAAAGATGTGAAGCTCTTAATAAAGTGTTAAATCTTAGATTGTCATTTGTCAATGGATTTATGTAGTGAAGGAAGAGTTCGAATATTAAAATTAGTGGACTGTATTTAGCGATATGTTATCCACACGTTTTCGGTGCTTAACGTACAAAAAGCGAAGCTGGAAAATAGTATCGCGCGATCCTAAGAAAGTATTGACACCCCATTAAGTTAAAATTCTTCCAAGCTTGGAACGAAATAAATGTAAGAAATTTGTTGCTAGCTGCGCTCGCAATAATGTGCTACGAAAATGCGTGTTTGGCGTCTTACTGAGGTGAATGTTGAGTTTTATACTATAGCTGCATTACAAGATATGAACGATATTCTTGATATTGATTAATAACATTGCTTTTTAAAATATAATGCTTAGTGCTGTTGTACTGCTTAATTTGAAGCAGGTGCATCATTTGTATGATATACTTCTATTAGCAATATAATTATTATTGATATTATTGAGCAGGGTATTATTGATTTCCTATAGTTGTACTGAGTGTTCTTCATATGATATCCAATAACACCTTGCACGTTACCCAACAAAACAGAAAAATTAATAATATCAAGTTCGCGTTTCTAACTTCTTGTTACTGGGCAATTTTACATTAACAAGTGAAATTTTCACTAAAGATAAAATCCACAAAATGTTTGTTATGGATTACTAAAATCATTACATTTACCCTTAGCGGAAGGGGCGAATTCTTTGAAGAAGGAGCCCTATTATATTCTCGCCCTGAGCTTAGGAATTTCTAGCTAGGGTTCTGTAATGTCTCGTGAAACAATACTTGAATCAGTCACACGGCTGCAGCATGTTGTTTGGTTTGGCTACAAGCTGAATTTTCTATCTTAAGTTGTGCAACAATTTGTGTTAAATACTCAAATTGTGGGTTTTAAAAATCTTATTTTCTACTCACAAACACTTTTTAAATGCATTTTTGTGTAATTTAATTTATTACATTTAAGCAATCAATGTGCTAGCTTTGCGTTATTTCGAAAATTAAGCAATTAAAAAATAAATGGACATTTAACTATTGTATTCAAATAAACATCAATTATTACGTATTAATTTAAACTGTTTTGGGATGATTATGATGAGAGTTTTTTGGGGTGGGGATAATGCAGCCATGGTCTTGGGTAATCGTCACCCCTGTTTAGGCAGGAGGGGCAGATCAAGTATAGTATTTAGTAAAGCTAAGAAGAATGTTCCTTAAGCAGTCGTACTTAAATACCTCATGGAGATTATTTCATGCTTTGAGGGGACTAATAACATGATTTTGGGAGGATGCCCAACTGGCTTTGGGGAAAATGGGTACCCCTGAGTGGTACCTCTCCCCTCTGCAAAGAAGTTGGCCTGAAGAATCGGAGTCTTTCTTCAACGGAGTATAATTATCCTGGAAGTTATGCAAAATTCGATGCTTACATTGATTTTGTACCAATATTATGTGAAAGAATTGTATTTTGTGATAATGTAACAGGTTTTTTTAAATTCTGATGTATTTTTTTAATATTTTAAAGCACAACTCTGGTAAATGTATGCATATAATTGGAGTAAAACACACACACCCACTAATATTAATCTATGTTTCTAACAACTTACAATTTTCAAGTATCGGTATGAGTATCGGCAAGAGTATCGGTATGGGTATCGGTAAGAGTATCGGTATCGGAGTGGTATCGGCTCATCCCTAGTTTAGATATACTTGTCATTATTAGTAGTAATATCAATGTGTTTTCATGTATTCTGGAATTTTAAATATACGGAGATTTACCACAAATAGAGGTCATAAATCCACTATACTGCTCGCCACATTTGATGGCCGATGACGTATAGACACTGGTGAGACAGACCAATGACGTTGCCAAAATTCCTGGCGTCTACGCTATGACGAGCTGTCATAAGGCATTCTGGTTATTCGAGTTTCGTGCGTGTTTGCTGGGGTAAAGTAGCCCAACTCACGTCCAAAGACGATGCACTCTTATAGTGTGGAGAATTCACGACAGGTGGAATGTCGATGCAGTAATAAAACTTTGTTGCTTCCGTGGTTACGCGAAGAGTCTCTAGATGGCTCTGGCCGGTGTACATATTTAACTTGTAAATGCTCGATTTATGCCTCAACTAATTGTCAGTTGCCTAACAAAGTAAATTCCTTTGTTTGAAATCCGATTTGCTTGCGGTTTGCTTATGCACGGGGACATTTTGAAGTGCCGGCCGCTGCACGCATGGGCAATTTGCAGTTATGGCGGAAAATTATAAAATTTACAGCGTTTTGATCTAAGTGTCATCGTATAGTTAAAAGTAAAAAGTTTATTTCAATATGTATTATAATAGGATTTTTAACACATACACATGCATGTTAACGTGTGGTTTCTTAAACATGTAAATTGTTGTTTTGGCAAAGAGAATCGTGCTGTGCACAAAAGGACGGGGAAACGAGTAGCGGAAGAA
Source organism: Lepisma saccharinum (assembly GCF_977018435.1). Lineage (NCBI taxonomy): Eukaryota > Metazoa > Arthropoda > Insecta > Zygentoma > Lepismatidae > Lepisma > Lepisma saccharinum. The sequence goes on from NW_028143148.1 coordinate 67,401, forward strand.
GAGGAAGAAAGTAAAAGAGCCAAGATTCCCGCGTGATGGACGCTGAAAAAACGGCATCGGAATAAAAAAAACTGTGACGAAAATCTGCGGATTTCTGCGTGCAGGCCTGAGTTGCACGATTACATTACTCGGTAACATTATCGTATGGGTAAAACGGATTCCTTCAAATTTCCTTCAAATTTACAGGAGAAAGTACTTACGGAAATCATTTTCTTGAGCGTTTTGGAAGTTCCTGAATGTAGATTTGATCCATTTTAATGTGAATTCGTGTTGTTTTCTGCGAAAATCTCTGTCCGACACGCTGTTTCTGCTCACGCCATTTGCTTTTTGCATGAGAGTGCAATGTTCCGTGTGTTAAGACGATGCAACCCCGTAGCCAGTGTTTCAGCCTCGCCGTGTTTTCACTAGAACCACCTGTCGAGTTCGGAACAAGCCATTTTTCCCGAATGGGTGTCACTTATCGCACAACATTGTAGCAACATTGTGTTCCGACGTCACAGGAGAGAGCTGTTTTTACAATTTTTCTTTGTATTTATGCTAATGGAACCTAACCTAACAGGCCTAACTTAACCACGTAGGCATTCCTCGTCTGACGTCAATATTCAAGGTTGCAAGGAAGAGAATTAACGAATTACGAAAGAAAGATGGTTCCGACCCGAATGGGTGTCACTTATCGCACAACACTCTAGCAACATTGTGTTCTGACGTAACAAGAAAGATCTTTTTCATGTTAGGCAATACAAGCTAACGCGTCTCTTAGCGAAAATAATAATTTTTCTTTGTATCTATACTAATGGAACCTAACCCAACAGGCCTAACCTAACCACGTAGGCATTCCTCGTCTGACGTCAATATTCAAGGTTGCAAGATGGTTGTGCGTAAAGGAAGAGCATTAACCAATTTCGAAAGAAAGATGGTTCCGACCCGAATAGGTGTCACTTATCGCACAACACTCTAGCAACATTGTGTTCTGACGTCACAGGAGAGACCTTTTTCATGTTAGGCAATACAAAGGTAACGCGTATCTTAGCGAAAATATTATTTTTTCTTTGTATGTATGCTAATGGAACCTAACCTAACAGGCCTAACCTAACCACGTAGGCATTCCTCGTCTGACGTCAATATTCAAGGTTGCAAGAGAGTTGTGCGTAAAGGAAGACCATTAACGAATTGCGAAAGAAAGATGGTTCCGAATTGCTGTGTATGGACAATGAACGTGGTAAATCGCAAGGTTATTTTACAAGTTCTACACGTAAATGCGACGTATTAGCATAATTTCAAATAGGGGCACGAAAGTAGATATTTTCCGGTGAACGAGATTGCACCACTGCATAAATCGACAAAACACTCTCAGAACGCCCCCTAAACCAGTATGCTATCACGGCCATAATGTGTTACAGATTCGAAACAACAAGTAACAGTAAGTACTCGTAAATAGAGAAAATAAACATTATCTTAGTTAGAAATGCATTATTTCGCCTTAAGAAATGTTCCGCAACGCGTTAGCAATGTAAAGAAGTCCGAAATATATGATTCGTAAGTGTTTCACCCATACGATAATAGTACCCATTACTCTTCCTAAAGGCCAAAAACGTTGAGTGAATGTTTTGAATAAGCACGGATCATTGGGAAGGCCAACTTGACTTGGAATGCTGAAACAAAACAAGGTGGGATGAGGAACTGATTTTGCCTCGTGATATCACAATGGAGTTAAGCTGCATATGTACTTTTAGCGTTGCATGAGCTCATGTATAGACGTTCGTTGGTAGATCTACCCGTTTGTTAACGTATTTCATAGCATGCTAGCGTGTGATCCGTGTGATACTTTGGAAAACGAATAAATCATTGTTTGCACCGCGTGGACGAGCGCGATGTGGGTGGACGCCATTGATGTCTGAAAATTGAATTCTGAACATCTCGAGCGAAACCCGCGTGATATTTGATTATATATAAAGTGGTAATTTGGGTATGATAAATATTGGACGTTATACGTCACAGAATTGTACTGCATGATGTACATTTGATATTGTTAAATTCTCGTTGGTCACATATATCATATACATCACAGATTTGTACTGCATGGTGTACATTTGGTATTGTTAAATTCTTGAAGGTCACATGACCATATATGGTAATATTCGATCAACGTATTGACAGCTGATTCACATATTTTAGTTCAATAAGGAGATACATTCCTTGGTACTAAAAATAGTATATGCTTCAGTTAAGGTTGAAAAGCTCTGGTCAAGTTCTCTTAAATCAGCTGACTGACAATACAAGCATGAAACATATGTAAATGTTCAACTCAATAAATGGGCTCATTGTTTCTTTGTGTTCATATTTCCATTCTTTAACATTTTCTTTCATATGTATTTGGTTGTTCGTGACAGTGCATAAATGTTTAATTCTTTCTTTTCAGAGGGGGGGAATTCCGCATGTGTCTGTAAATTGGGTTAGTGTTGCTATTATGGAAAGTGGGTGGTGTTGTCTGTAAATTAAGTATTTTCAACTTGGCGTCATAAGGTATAGAAATTTCATTCCGAAGTGATCTGCAGGCGTAACTGGCGTTATCAGGCAAATTTTCGTAGAACAAATAAGTTTAAACTAATCTTATTTAGCTCTTTACAACGCCTTCGCTGAAATCAGCTTCAATGTAAAGGATGTGGATTGGCTGTAGTAGTCACATGACTCTCCACTCTGTACCGCGCGTACGGATTTATCGACAAGCGTATATGGCGAGCTGTATAACACACGGTGGTTTCCCACACTGTTGTATTATTGGATGAGCTTCCGCTAATGGGTATGCAAGATTTGCAAATGATACCTCTGATCATAAGATCTTCAAACTTTAATTGTAATACATTCAACGATATATTATCCTCTATTTCAGGCGAAACATAGGTTGCTACTGTAGGAGATGAATGGACATGGAATAGCCATCGTTATTATCATCTCTCTACTAAGGTTGGTGGAAATATATAGCTTTGGTATAACGTATTAAATTCTGAGAGATACCCGGTGGAGACACAAGTGGTTTGGATGCCACTTTAAACTGTAGGTCCAGTCACGATTAGCCTTACTGTGCATAAAGTGGACTTAAAAAGACAAATCAATCAATCGAGAGCTCTAGAATTATCATTATTGCATTTCATACTATACGAGGGTTGTTCAATAAGTCTTGCTTCCTGGCCTATAAGTTTTCTATTCTCGTATATGCAATACAGTTATTACAAATCCTTTATAAAAGTGCTCTGCAAATGTGTAAGGACATCTCACATGTATTATAAAAAAAGTCTCACAATATGATGATTACGAGATTGACCTGCAAATTATTCTCCACCAGGTTAATGTTATGCCTTCATTTTAGCATCTTGCGGACAAAGTGTACGTACATTTAGAATTAACAAGCGATATTGAAATTTCTTTAAGGAAATAAGAAACCTGGATTATTGATCGAATTGATTATTTCACGTTGCTTTTCTGCCACTTTCTGCTAATTGCAACGATGATGATGAGTAAAGGTATGATGAAATTGATGAAGGGACACTCACAAAGAACGCCCATGACCAGGCCGAGATTCGAACCTGGGTCCCTTGGTGTCCTGTTGCTCTGTGTTAACCACTCCATCACAGAGGTTTGCTTAAGTGACTTAAATACGCGTTATATTTTAATTTAAAAGTGAATTTGAGTTGTTTTGGAATGGGTTGTTAAATATTGTAATGATTTATGCATGCTAATTTTATATTCTTAAACTTTTAATAATGGACTAATATCGAGGAACATAACTGTCAATATAGTATCGCTACAAGACAGTAATTTTTCCTATAATTGTATGTGGATGTTGAAAGTGGTCCCTTACACTTAAAGAAGAACAAACGTTATAAATTTGTGAAATATAATTTTAAAGACATTTGGAGCCAAAAGCAAGAACATGGGAAATGTTTATGAAAGAACATAATACGTATAACAAACTGCATGATACCAATAATGAGAAGAATTCAATCAAGAAAATTTCGTTGGGCAAGCCTTGTAACACGCATTATGTTTGTAGGGTTCTCATTGGAAAACTTGATGGTAAGTGACCTGTGACAATGTCAAGACGAAGATGGAATGACAATATTAATATGGACCTGAAGAAAATTGGAAAATATTGTCAATAGTGGGTTGATCTATCCCAGGAGAGTGACTGGTGGGAAACATATGTTGCTGCGGGAATAACCCTTCGGGTTTAGAGCTGCCGCAGAGTTAGTTAGTTATCGGTATTTCAGTACACAAATAAACTATTTCTATATGTAATTGTGTAACTGTAGGTCCTGTAATATCGATTTTACTGCCAATTGTTTTGCTCAAAATTGTAGATATTATCGGTCAAGATGTGAAATATTCCATCAGACAGAAACTTGGAAATTTCTTCACTTGACGAAGTTTCATGTATGAGGTATTCTAGTAAAGAAGGTTAGGTTTCCAGAGACCGAAAAATGGTCGATTAAAGGTAACATTATTAAATTAATATCCATTAATTTCTAAAAGTAGATAGGTTAATATTGAATTGATTCATTGTACGGAGTTAGTTCGTCATGCTTATCCGTCAACACGTATGTCTCTCTCACGAAATTCAGAACTTACAATTATTATTCGTGCTTCTTATTTTTAGTTTCCATTTCAATCTGGGAGGACCAGAGGAAGACACTGACAATTTTTTCCCGGTTAATTTCTCACGGAAATATGACAAAAATCGTCCACCCTTCAAAGTCGTCAACGGCTCAAGTAAGTATTCAATTCAAATTAAGCAGATCAAATTAGAATTTTAAGAATTTCACCTTTTCTTGCTTACATCCATTTTTATATTATAAACATTGCTTGAGCTTGTTTAGTTTATCTACTAATATACGAATTTTGTCAATTATTTTGCTTGTTTTATGAACGCTATTTTATTTCATAATTCCTGACTATTATTTCCTTAGAATCTTTTTATCAGCTTTCGTTCATCTCTTATTTGAATACGACTTCATCTTCTGCATGACAATGGCTCTTGAGGTGCGTGCAGAAACTACTCCCACGACGTCGTAACTCTCGACGCCACCGCTATACTTTGGTTCGTCTGCTGCGTATTCCCCGCTCTCTACTTCCCTTGCCAGCATGTAGACCGCCCGACGTAAGACTGGACAAGCTCAATAGAGCCGACGAGCTGTATTTTTGCAAGTAATCACTGGCTAATCCTGTCTGTAACGACCTCGCCAGTAAGTACTAGAATTTCAACCACATGACGTAATTGTAAGAGCGCGTGCTGAAGTACCAACCTTTATGTTGAACTCTTAAAAATATGATAGTCGAGATTGTTGGTTGTAAATGACAAGGATATGGATTGTAACAATTTCTAAGTTCCGTGTTAATGATTTTTTCAGTGTTTAAAGTTATTAACGTTTATAAAACTTAACACTGTGTGTGTGTTGCTTTTTCAAAATATAGGAATATAAATATTGGAAATGTGTTTGAAGTGCATTATTTTGAAACTATTTTGGGAAAGTACTTTCCATCTGTTTTCCTAGACGCATAAGATATACTGTAAATTAAGTTGTCATGAAAAAGCTTGAGATGTCCGATTAAGGGGAGAGACGGAAACTGTTATCAACCTTGGGACCTTTACACACATGTCAGTAGGTGCGTGTCAAGTAACGAGGGAAAGAAATACAGGCTGCCTTAGCCACTGAGCGTCATTTTCCCCTTACTTTCGACTACCCGAAAGACAAGTAGATGGCAACTATGGAAATGAATCCCCATCTTTTACCCCGCCTTCTCTCTGCGTCCGACCAATGAAATAGCTCCGCGTTTTCTGACCCAATCTTGTTCAGATATGCCGCATAATATGTATCAAAATAGGGACACGTAATTTAGACATTTTAGTAAACGCGAATGTGAAATTCGTTCGCGTAAAAGCGTATTACATTGGAATGGTGTTTAATATAATTTTAAGGGTTCGTTTGACATGTTTTCTTTCCACAACAGTTTCGTGTCTAAACTTTTAATACTTATCAAAGTTTCTAAAAAAATCATAGATGGTTATATTATGTACTGATCAAAACTCATACTTGATTTGAGTGAAAGATATCCCCCTCCCTCAAGAAAAAAAACAGAGGCAATTTAAATATGTCATTTACTGTTATTTTTCTAAAATAATTCAGATAGTCCAGCGTTGGCATATTTATTGTAGTGTCTCATAATTGCTAGTGCCAACTGACTTATGGGCCACCCTGTATATCACTGCTTACAAAGAAATACATTAATAAAAGGTAAAGTAAAGTAAAGGTAAAGGTAAAGTGTTCCCCTGTGCATAGCACCACGCCATGAAGGCGTATAGGGGGTGTGGGGGTAACGCCCCACACTTTCTTGATCCGGTCGTGAGTGGGGGTGATGTGATCAGCATCACGCCCCTGACCGCCTTTACCCCCCAGGGTTTCCCCCAGTTACCCATGTTATTCGACGCTGGGTGTGCGCCGGGGCCGCTTCCACCGTTAGAAAAGTTCCCGGATTTGAACCGGCCGGGGATCGAACCCGGGACCTTTAGCATGGTAGTCAGACGCGTTACCGACTGAGCCACCGCGGCCATGAAATACATTAATAGTAAAATATACTCCCAAATCAATAAACCCTCCCAGAAAAAACATTTCCGCATCAAATTCAGCTTGTACTCGTTAACACACAAGCACATCAACGTTGTCTTCGTACCGGAGGCTTAGTCTGTTGCGTCCATCTAGCCAGAGACCTCTCGTTGTTTGATTTATGAGTAACTGTGCAGCGTGGTATCGTAATCATGTTAGAAGAAACATTAAGTAGTCTTCATTCGTAGTAATTTTTAGCCCTTGTCATAAGCGGCTCTCCCACTGATCTGGTGCATGTTGGCCTTGAGGTTCATTGTGCAGGCGCCACGCTCGCAACGTACGGAGCGTTCGCTGACCTAAGCAAGTGGAAGGGAGTTGCTCAAGAATGCTGTATCAGATATTCATAACTAACTGGACGAGTGCTACCGGTTACTCTTTCCTCACAACTTGCATCCAATTCAGAACTTCCCTTATAACTTGCATCCAATACAGAAATTCCCTCACAATTTGCATGCAATTAAGAACTTCCTTCAGAACTGGCATCCACAACTTCCCTCAGAACTTGCATCCAATTCAGAACTTTCCTCTGAAAGTGCATCCAGTACATAAGTTCCCTCAGAAATTGTATTAAATACAGAACTTCCCTCACAACTTGCATCCAATACAGAACTTCATTCATAACTTGCATCCAATTCAGAAATGCCCTCACAACTTGCATATAATTAAGAACTTCCTTCAGAACTTGCATCCAATATACAACTTCCCTCAGAACTTGCATCCAATTCAGAACTTCCCACAGAACTTGAATTCAGTACAGAACTTCCCTCAGAACTTGCATTCAATACAGAAATTTCATCAGAACTTGCATGCAATTAAGAACTTCCATCAGAACTTGCATCCAATATACAACTTCCCTCAGAACTTGCATCCAATTCAGAACTTCCCTCAGAACTTGAATGCAGTACACAACATCCCTAAGAACTAAGAACTTGCGTGCAATTCAGAACTTACCTCAAAATTTGCATCCAATACAGAACATACCTCAGAACTTGCATCTAATTCAGAAATTCCCTCACAACTTGCATCCAATACAGAACTTTCCTCTGAACGTGCATCCAGTACATAAGTTCCCTCAGAACTTGTATTAAATCCAGAACTTCCCTCAGAACTTGTATCCAATACAGAACTTCCCTCAGAACTTGCATCCAATTCCGAACTTCCCACAGAACTTGCATCCAATACAGAACTTCCCTCATAACTTGCATCCAATATACAACTTCCCTCACAACTTGCATCCAATTCAGAACTTCCCTCAGAACTTGCATCCAATTAAGAACTTCCTCAGAACTTGCATCCAATACAGAACTTTCCTCTGAACGTGCATCCAGTACATAAGTTCCCCCAGAACTTGTATTAAATACAGAACTTCCCTCAGAACTTGTATCCAATACAGAACTTCCCTCAGAACTTGCATCCAATTCCGAACTTCCCACAGAACTTGCATCCAATACAGAACTTCCCTCATAACTTGCATCCAATATACAACTTCCCTCACAACTTGCATCCAGTTCAGAACATACCTCAGAACTTGCATCTAATTCAGAAATTCCCTCACAACTTGCATCCAATACAGAACTTTCCTCTGAACGTGCATCCAGTACATAAGTTCCCTCAGAACTTGTATTAAATACAGAACTTCCCTCAGAACTTGCATCCAATACAGAACTTCATTCATAACTTGCATCCAATTCAGAAATGCCCTCACAACTTGCATGCTATTAAGAACTTCCTTCAGAACTTGCATCCAATATACAACTTCCCTCAGAACTTGCATCCAATTCAGAACTTCCCTCAGAACTTTCATCCAATTCAGAACTTCCTCACAACTTGCATCCAATACAGAACTTCCCTCCGAACTTGCATCCAATACAGAACTTCCCTCAGAACTTGCATCCAATTCAAAACTTCCCTCACAACTTGCATCCAATACAGAACTTACCTCATAACTTGCATCCAATATACAACTTCCGTCAGAACTTGCATTCAATTCAGAACTTCCCTCAGAACTTGAATGCAGTACAGAACATCCCTAAGAACTTGCATGCAATTCAGAACTTACCTCAGAACTTGCATCCAATACGAAACTTTGAATCCAATTCAGAACTTCCCTCAGAACTTGCATCCAATACAGAACTTCCCTCTGAACGTGCATCCAATTCAGATCTTCCCTCAGAAATTGCATCCAATGTAGAACTTCCCTCAGAACTTGCATGAAATTAAGATCTTTCTTCAGAACTTGCATCCAATTCAAAACTTCCCTCAGAACTTGAATGCAGTACAGAACATCTCTAAGAACTTGCATGCAATTCAGAACTTACCTCAGAACTTGCATCCAATACAAAACTTCCCTCATAACTTGCATCCAATATACAACTTCCCTCACAACTTGCATCCAATTCAGAACTTCCCTCACAACTTGCATCCAATACAGAACTTCCCTCTGAACGTGCATCCAGTACAGATCTTCACTCAGAACTTGCATCCAATGCAGAACTTCCCTCAGAACTTGCATGAAATTAAGATCTTTCTTCAGAACTTGCATCCAATTCAAAACTTCCCTCAGAACTTGAATGCAGTACAGAACATCTCTAAGAACTTGCATGCAATTCAGAACTTACCTCAGAACTTGCATCCAATATACAACTTCCCTCACAACTTGCATCCAATTCAGAACTTCCCTCAGAACTTGCATCCAATTAAGAACTTCCTCAGAACTTGCATCCAATACAGAACTTTCCTCTGAACGTGCATCCAGTACATAAGTTCCCCCAGAACTTGTATTAAATACAGAACTTCCCTCAGAACTTGTATCCAATACAGAACTTCCCTCAGAACTTGCATCCAATTCCGAACTTCCCACAGAACTTGCATCCAATACAGAACTTCCCTCATAACTTGCATCCAATATACAACTTCCCTCACAACTTGCATCCAGTTCAGAACATACCTCAGAACTTGCATCTAATTCAGAAATTCCCTCACAACTTGCATCCAATACAGAACTTTCCTCTGAACGTGCATCCAGTACATAAGTTCCCTCAGAACTTGTATTAAATACAGAACTTCCCTCAGAACTTGCATCCAATACAGAACTTCATTCATAACTTGCATCCAATTCAGAAATGCCCTCACAACTTGCATGCTATTAAGAACTTCCTTCAGAACTTGCATCCAATATACAACTTCCCTCAGAACTTGCATCCAATTCAGAACTTCCCTCAGAACTTTCATCCAATTCAGAACTTCCTCACAACTTGCATCCAATACAGAACTTCCCTCCGAACTTGCATCCAATACAGAACTTCCCTCAGAACTTGCATCCAATTCAAAACTTCCCTCACAACTTGCATCCAATACAGAACTTACCTCATAACTTGCATCCAATATACAACTTCCGTCAGAACTTGCATTCAATTCAGAACTTCCCTCAGAACTTGAATGCAGTACAGAACATCCCTAAGAACTTGCATGCAATTCAGAACTTACCTCAGAACTTGCATCCAATACGAAACTTTGAATCCAATTCAGAACTTCCCTCAGAACTTGCATCCAATACAGAACTTCCCTCTGAACGTGCATCCAATTCAGATCTTCCCTCAGAAATTGCATCCAATGTAGAACTTCCCTCAGAACTTGCATGAAATTAAGATCTTTCTTCAGAACTTGCATCCAATTCAAAACTTCCCTCAGAACTTGAATGCAGTACAGAACATCTCTAAGAACTTGCATGCAATTCAGAACTTACCTCAGAACTTGCATCCAATACAAAACTTCCCTCATAACTTGCATCCAATATACAACTTCCCTCACAACTTGCATCCAATTCAGAACTTCCCTCACAACTTGCATCCAATACAGAACTTCCCTCTGAACGTGCATCCAGTACAGATCTTCCCTCAGAACTTGAATCCAATGCAGAACTTCCCTCAGAACTTGCATGAAATTAAGATCTTTCTTCAGAACTTGCATCCAATTCAAAACTTCCCTCAGAACTTGAATGCAGTACAGAACATCTCTAAGAACTTGCATGCAATTCAGAACTTACCTCAGAACTTGCATCCAATACAGAACTTCCCTCATAACTTGCATCCAATATACAACTTCCCTCACAACTTGCATCCAATTCAGAACTTCCCTCAGAACTTGCATCCAATTCAGAACTTCCTCACAACTTGCATCCAATATAGAATTTCCCTCAGAACTTGCATCCAATACAAAACTTCCCTCAGAACTTGCATCCAATACAGAACTTCCCTCAGAACTTGCATCCAATTCAAAACTTCCCTCACAACTTGCATTCAATACAGAACTTCCCTCATAACTTGCATCCAAAATACAACTTCCCTCAGAACTTGCATCCAATACAGAACTTTCCTCTGAACGTGCATCCAGTACATAAGTTCCCTCAGAACTTGTATTAAATACAGAACTTCCCTCAGAACTTGTATCCAATACAGAACTTCCCTCAGAACTTGCATCCAATTCCGAACTTCCCACAGAACTTGCATCCAATACAGAACTTCCCTCATAACTTGCATCCAATATACAACTTCCCTCACAACTTGCATCCAGTTCAGAACATACCTCAGAACTTGCATCTAATTCAGAAATTCCCTCACAACTTGCATCCAATACAGAACTTTCCTCTGAACGTGCATCCAGTACATAAGTTCCCTCAGAACTTGTATTAAATACAGAACTTCCCTCAGAACTTGCATCCAATACAGAACTTCATTCATAACTTGCATCCAATTCAGAAATGCCCTCACAACTTGCATGCTATTAAGAACTTCCTTCAGAACTTGCATCCAATATACAACTTCCCTCAGAACTTGCATCCAATTCAGAACTTCCCTCAGAACTTTCATCCAATTCAGAACTTCCTCACAACTTGCATCCAATACAGAACTTCCCTCCGAACTTGCATCCAATACAGAACTTCCCTCAGAACTTGCATCCAATTCAAAACTTCCCTCACAACTTGCATCCAATACAGAACTTACCTCATAACTTGCATCCAATATACAACTTCCCTCAGTACTTGCATTCAATTCAGAACTTCCCTCAGAACTTGAATGCAGTACAGAACATCCCTAAGAACTTGCATGCAATTCAGAACTTACCTCAGAACTTGCATCCAATACGAAACTTTGAATCCAATTCAGAACTTCCCTCAGAACTTGCATCCAATACAGAACTTCCCTCTGAACGTGCATCCAATTCAGATCTTCCCTCAGAAATTGCATCCAATGTAGAACTTCCCTCAGAACTTGCATGAAATTAAGATCTTTCTTCAGAACTTGCATCCAATTCAAAACTTCCCTCAGAACTTGAATGCAGTACAGAACATCTCTAAGAACTTGCATGCAATTCAGAACTTACCTCAGAACTTGCATCCAATACAAAACTTCCCTCATAACTTGCATCCAATATACAACTTCCCTCACAACTTGCATCCAATTCAGAACTTCCCTCACAACTTGCATCCAATACAGAACTTCCCTCTGAACGTGCATCCAGTACAGATCTTCCCTCAGAACTTGAATCCAATGCAGAACTTCCCTCAGAACTTGCATGAAATTAAGATCTTTCTTCAGAACTTGCATCCAATTCAAAACTTCCCTCAGAACTTGAATGCAGTACAGAACATCTCTAAGAACTTGCATGCAATTCAGAACTTACCTCAGAACTTGCATCCAATACAGAACTTCCCTCATAACTTGCATCCAATATACAACTTCCCTCACAACTTGCATCCAATTCAGAACTTCCCTCAGAACTTGCATCCAATTCAGAACTTCCTCACAACTTGCATCCAATATAGAATTTCCCTCAGAACTTGCATCCAATACAAAACTTCCCTCAGAACTTGCATCCAATACAGAACTTCCCTCAGAACTTGCATCCAATTCAAAACTTCCCTCACAACTTGCATTCAATACAGAACTTCCCTCATAACTTGCATCCAAAATACAACTTCCCTCAGAACTTGCATTCAATTCAGAACTTCCCTCAGAACTTGAATGCAGTACAGAACATCCCTAAGAACTTGCATGCAATTCAGAACTTACCTCAGAACTTGCATCCAATACGAAACTTTGAATGCAATTCAGAACTTCCCTCACAACTTGCATCCAATACAGAACTTCCCTCTGAACGTGCATCCAATACAGATCTTCCCTCAGAACTTGCATCCAATTCAGAACTTCCTCAGAACTTGCATCCAATATAGAATTTCCCTCAGAACTTGCATCCAATACAAAACTTCCCTCAGAACTTGCATCCAATACAGAACTTCCCTCAGAACTTGCATCCAATTCAAAACTTCCCTCACAACTTGCATTCAATACAGAACTTCCCTCATAACTTGCATCCAATATACAACTTCCCTCAGAACTTGCATTCAATTCAGAACTTCCCTCAGAACTTGAATGCAGTACAGAACATCCCTAAGAACTTGCATGCAATTCAGAACTTACCTCAGAACTTGCATCCAATACGAAACTTTGAATGCAATTCAGAACTTCCCTCACAACTTGCATCCAATACAGAACTTCCCTCTGAACGTGCATCCAATACAGATCTTCCCTCAGAACTTGCATCCAATGCAGAACTTCCCTCAGAACTTGCATGAAATTAAGATCTTTCTTCAGAACTTGCATCCAATTCAAAACTTCCCTCAGAACTTGAATGCAGTACAGAACATCTCTAAGAACTTGCATGCAATTCAGAACTTACCTCAGAACTTGCATCCAATACAAAACTTCCCTCATAACTTGAATCCAATTCAGATCTTCCCTCACAACTTCCATGAAATTAAGAACTTTCTTCAGAACGTGCATCCAATATACAACTTCCCTCAGAACTTGCATCCAATTCAGAACTTCCCTCAGAACGTGCATGAAATTAAGATCTTCCTTCAGAACTTGCTTTCAATGAAGAACTTCCTTCAGAACTTGCACCCAATTCACACCTTTGGGAGTTGCACCTAGATCCTCTTTATGCGTGATTTACCCTTGCGTGTAAAACACAATGTGGTGCCTCATTGCTATGCTGACCACACGTAATCAATGATACCAATAGGCTAAACCAATAGAAATCTAAAATCTGATCTTCTGAACAGTATGTTTTGTGGTACAAAAAATTATAAACGCAGTGATCTGGCAATAAACCCTAATAAGTGCCTTAAATAAAGTCAAAAAATGTGTTATCTATATTAATTGTGATACTGTTTCACACTACGCAACAGTAAAATACGAGGGTGGATCATTAAGTATCGCACAACAATTTTTCCTGCGATGTTACTGTGGCTGGTACGTTGATTTTTTACAGACGTATAGTTTGAAGTACGCGCTAAAGACGTTATTTGTTCGATCAGGTATAACCCTTGCGGCAGAAGCGTGAACTACGTAGCAAAAATGTCGTGCATGTTTTTGTCGTCAACGAGTGAAGAGCAAAGAGCTGTAGTTCGTTTTTTTGTGGGCGAAAGGACAAAACCCTAGTGAAATTCACAGGGAAATGTTGGGCGTGTATGGGGAAGATTGTTTGGACAGTAGCAACATCTCCAGGTGGTGCACATTCTTTCAAGGAGGCCGCGTGAACCTTGTTGACTCGTCACGTTCCGGGCGACCAATAACAGCTGCAACGGAACGGAATATTATAGCCATTGAGCAGGCAATTCTCAACGACCGGAGGATCCATCTGAGAACCTTGTCAGAGCTGTTCGACATTTCTTACGGTACGGTATGTGATATCGTGCATGACAAACTGAATTTTCGTAAAGTTAGTGCCCGCTAGGTAACGAAGAACCTCACAGATGACCAAAATGGGTTTTGCATAGATGGTTGTATTCCCAAAACCGGAGTTCTATGAACAGGGTATATTCTAAACTAGTGCCACGATGGGGAAAATGTGTTGAAAGACTTGACTCCTATGTCGAAAAGTAGCTAGAAGATGTGGTCTCATTGTGTATAACATGTTGTCTTACCTATTAAACTTATTTTTTTAAAAAACAAATTGTTGTGCGATACTTAATGATCCACCCTCGTATATACCGGTAGATCTCTCATACTAAAGTTATTCTATAAATCATCACATTTACTCTCAACTGAAATTAAATTACGTCTTGCCCAATATCTCTTTCTGCTCATCTATCATTATTGTGACGTGATTTGTGTCTTTAAATTAACTAAATGAAATGCTAAAAACTATACAAAAATATAGAATTCTTACTACCATTTTGCACTTAATTTGTATGGAACCCGCTACGATGCCAGGAGTCCCGGGTAAAAATCCCAGCCTGAGCATGTGTTCCTTGTGAGTGTTCCTTTCCCAAAAGTATCATATTATCATTAATCATCATCTTCTAGATAAAAGCAAAATAAATAAACCAAATGAATCAATGAATCAAGCACTTAATTTGAAAAGAATTGATATATATTGCCCTACTTTTATGAACTTAAATAGCATAATGTGAGACCTTTACGAAACTAAGAAAAAAAACATGTGATTACAGTACTTAAAATATTACAGACAGAAGCTGTAATATTTTTAAGCTCAAACTTCAACTACGAAGCTCGAAACTTTACAGAGCTTCATCTGGACTACTCTTCAAGATAAATATGCCTGTCTTCTTTCAAAGCTGCTACTTCATATTGTTGAAACTCGCTACCTAATATTGTCTTGTGTGAAAAACATTACAGTAACCGAAGTGCTTTTTGAAAAGAAAGGACAGAGCACATATGACCAGATTCAGCATGTTTGAGTTAAAAAAAGTATTCGAGTAGATTTGAATTAGAAACAATAAACTTTTAATTTGTAGATTGAATGCATGTACGAGGAGGTACCTAAAGAAAACGGAATTTTGTCACCTTGTTTTATTTTGTCGTACAGGTACATGTTGTAGGTACATTCAGGTAAGCATGTCTACTCTAGTCACCTTCAAAGTATTGCCCATGCGCTCTAATGCAATTGTCCCAACGTTTTTCCCACTGTTGAATCCAGTTTCGAAACTCCTCTGGCGCATTACTCTTCAAGGTTTCGTCCGTAATGTCTTTGACCTCATTGACGTCATGGAATCGCTTCCCTTTCACATTCCTCTTCATCCGCGGGAACAAAAATAGTCACAGAGCGCTAAATCGGGTGAGTACGGGGGATGGGGCACAAGCACCATGTTGTTCTTTGCCAAGAACTGTCGCACTGAAATGGCCGTGTGGGCTGGGGCGTTGTCATGGTGCAGTAACCACATTCCACTTCTCCACAGTTCTGGACGCTTCCGTCGCACACTTTCACGCAATCTTCTCAACACATTCAGGTAAAATTGTTGGTTCACTGTTTGTCCTTGGGGAACAAATTTCCTGTGGACAGTCCCATTTGCATCAAAGAAACAAACCAACATTGTTTTCACATTAGATCGAACTTTCCAAAGCAGCTTCATTAAAAGCTTGGCGAAGCATAACAACGGTCTCAGCAGCCGTTTTTCCCAACAAGAAACAACACTTAACACAGATCCTTTGTTCCTTGTGGTCCGCCATCTCAACAATCACTAAAAAATTGCCAGACTCTTGCTGCAACACCACAAATAATGCAACACTACGAACGAACCGCTCAGCATAGAATAGTGCCAACTTGCAGATTGATGCAAGGTATCCCATACTAATGACACCTAGCGACACAAGCCGTAACTACATCGGTAATCCGCGCAACATTATGATTCCGGTTTTTTTTTTGGTACCTCCTCGTATTTTGTATTGCTAGTTATTGAAATATTTGGTAGGGATGGTAATACTTATACTTATAATATTAGCATTGCATTTTTTCATTTCTAATTCTAAATAAAATAAGATCAATTTTTTTTATTATGGTGTCAACCTATCTCGTTAGTCAACCATGCAAATTCTATAGAATTCTTACCTACGTGAACTTAATTCGTGTGGGTAGCACAGTCTCTCCTAAAATTGTTCTAATATGTATTTTGGTCTCTCTTTAGTTATACCAGTGTTCGTGCAAATGGAAATATACACTCAGAGAGAACCTATAGTTGAAGAAACAGAGCAGGTAAGTACAACTTCATTCAAGCCAGTCTCTGCAAAGGGTAACAGATTATAGACCTTGTGGTGATTACGTATCTTCATAATTATAAAACGTAATTTCACCGCAGAACAGGCCTTCATCTACCCTTGTATGTGAATGAAGGTTGATGTATTCAAGTTCTCGCCCGCAGACGTCAAAGAAGCATAGTCTGCTCTTATCTGCTCTCTACTGGTAGTTTTTGAAAACTATTCCTCAGTTCTGTGCTGGCAAACGCTTATCAAATTGCCAGTTTGTTCCGCAACACTCCACCCTTACCGGGCCGCTTCTGGTAGGAAAAAACAACAAATAGACAACTAAATAGGCTCGTTAGTCCTGGGTTCCCATCCCGTTCCTCACCAGAGCGCTCGAAACCAAATAATTAATCACAGGCACGAACTTACTGAATTAATGTTGCAGGGTAATTGCTGAAAACTCGCAGAAATGTGCTTTATACATTTATTTACAATTCAACAAAACAAGACTCGGATTCTTCCAATAATTCTCTAGTTTACATTATTTATAATACATTTCTGTAACTTGAGCCCCACGACAGAACTGCCAAGTGGAAGCTAAGCATCGGCAGAACTGCCTCGAGATGCTTTTTCTTATGGGAGGTCACTGGACACCGAAGATCACTCTCTCTTCTGCTATCCAGTTCATAAGCACTCTCGGTCCTGTCCTCTGTCAGAGGCCATATTTATACTTCCTCCCTCGTTGTATGGGGAGGGCTGAAAGTTCAAATCTTATTGGCTCTTTTAAGCTACACAGAACCATGGAAGAATCCCAAGCATACAGAGATATACACAAAACACAAAAAAGAAACAAAAAAACAAATACTGTTTGTATCAAGTTGCCGTTACGTCTTTGGGTCCCGGGTTCGATTCCCGGTGGAGGCACATAGTGGTTCGGATCCCACTTTAAACTGTAGGTCCAGTCCGGATTAGCCTTACTGTGCATAAAGTGGACTTAAAACAAACAAATCAATCCAATCCAATCCGTTACGTCTTGGAACACGTAAGTGGATTGCAGTACAAGGTCGGGTTCTCGCGAACCCATGCTTCCTGGGCTTATATGGTGATAACTGTTTTTGTCTGCATGGAGTATAGAGTTTTCGTCGAGTGAACCCAGGTATATGACAGCTACAAATTCTTTGTGAGTAAATGAGGTGCATTTTAATCGATGGGAGTTTGTTTCTTTTCAACGTAGGTCTACGCATTGCATACTCATATTTTTTGTAAAGATCTACGCAGTTGATACATACATCCAACCTGCAGCCTATTTCAAATTGTTCTGATGTGTTCAAAAATAACAGAACTTTGGTAACGACCAGTGTGAATATGATATTTAGGTATGTATGAGTGCTCTTAATTGATTGGTTGATTGAGTTGGCGTTTTGAGTCCACTTTATACACAGTAAGGCTAATCGGGACTGGACTTACTGTTTAAAGTGGAATCCAAACCACTATATGCCTCCACCGAGAATCGAACATGAGTGCTCTTAACGTTTTGCTGATCAGTGTACATATGTATATCGTTTGTGTTTATGATAATAATTTGCCTCCTCTTGTTTAACCAATAAAGTTGGGCCTCGCCGATGGCGCAGTGGTAGGTCGTCGCCTTGTAATCAAGGGGTACCGGGTTCGATACCCGGTGGAGGCACATGGCACGGTGGTTCGAACCCCACTTAAAACTGTAGGTACAGTCCCGATTAGCCTTTCTGTGCATAAAGAGAACTTAAAACAACAATTCAATTCAATTTAACCTATAGCGTTGTATAAATTAGTCAGAATATTACTTTTGGGAAAGTAATAGATTGATTATACATCTGTATGCGGATCTGTATAAGAAATATTACATATAAGCTATTCATGAGGGATATATATTTATATAATATCGTGTGATAATTGATATTGATCTTTGATAATACTTTTTTTCTATTTTTTGATCCACGTTGATTATTTTCAATAAACAAATTAAGTTAATCCCAAAATCATTGCTTAATTATATTATTTCAAAGTACATGAAAATATTGGTAAGTCTTTGGGAGTATTGCTGTAATAATCGCGGCGAGGAAAAGTATAAAAAAGGGTTACATTTTTGTTTTTCAGCTTGAGGTCATACTAAAGAAAAGGGTGTACTCGAAAGTCTTGGGTTGAACATACAGAGCGGCTAGACGATCGTTCTGGTACCTCCAGCACTCTTATGTTCGGACAAGAACGTCACTGTAGCCTCCTCGACGTCGCCTTACAATCAAGGGGTACCGGGTTCGATTCCCGGTGGAGTAATATAGCGGTTCGGATCCCACTTTAAACTGTAGGTCCGTCCCAATTAGCCTTACTTAAAGTGGACTCAAAACACAAACTCAATCAATCAATCAGTCACTGCGAGACTTCAAAGTTGGTCATTATGTCCACAGCTATCTTCGCGGATTTGATTCTTTATACGATTCTCAGGGTAAAGTGGGAAGGGCTTATCATTCAATCTGTTTTGTTGCAGCTTCCTGATATATATTCACGTATATTGATTGATTTGGTGTTTTAAGTCCACTTTATGCACAGTAAGGCTAATCGGGATTGGACCTACAGTTTAAAGTGGAATCCGAACCACTATGTGCCTCCAACGGGAATCGAACCCGGGACCCCTTGATTACTAGGCGACGGC
Source organism: Lepisma saccharinum (assembly GCF_977018435.1). Classification (NCBI taxonomy): domain Eukaryota; kingdom Metazoa; phylum Arthropoda; class Insecta; order Zygentoma; family Lepismatidae; genus Lepisma; species Lepisma saccharinum. Next base: position 86,792 of record NW_028143148.1, read on the forward strand.
GCTACCACTGCGTCATCGGGGTGTGTATATATATTGACACTGTTTTGCCTCCTTTAAGTAAACCACCTTGCAAGTTAAATGGCATTTTGAAATTGAATGTTGTGGTGATCGCTACTTTACTAGTAGTGGATAATCGTTACAAAACAATAGTAGCAGAGACAAAAGTGCCCTACATACTACATCCTAATAACGTTCCAATCGTATTGTGACAGCTCTTTAGATGAAAGTAATTATTCTTCAATCGGTGGTTAGCGGTAGCCCGTAAGCTCTCGCTTGGCTGCATCTGCTAACTGCAGGAGGTACCTGAATAAACTTAAATTTACAGAACCCTTTATAGAATGGCAACTCTCTAGATTTGGGTTACAATGACCTTAAGTCTGCATTGGCAAAGGATGGCATTAGAAAAGTATATTACCTGTCTCTCTTTAGAAGCGTGGACCGAAGGGTTTCTAAAGTAACTCTCACTCGCTTGCTGAACTTCGCCTCTTAAATTGTCACTCAGCTTCGCTGCACTCCACTTACAAACAAGTTTCTAAAAGTCTCCATCCAGCCTGAATCTCTTTCAAAACCAAACTCACTCTCCTCTTCTCTTCAAAACCCAAGACCAACTCTCCTCCCTCTCTCGAGCCAGATCCAACTTGCACTCCTCCTAATCAAAACTCCTCCCCTTTTTCTCTCTCATCAATTTTCCTTTGCAAATATTGGCGAATGCTTTTCGCTGAGCTGGTGCTGAAGTTAACACTTTCCAATACTTCCTGCCAGGCTGCCTAGCTAAACGTAACTCGAAAATGAAAATGAGGTTTACGTAACGCAATGAAGTTCTGTGCTGTGACTATGTTGTATTTAGTGTATTTCCGACTACCCTCCTTCGCAAGTGTCAGGCTCTTGCTTGTTGAATTGCTTGCGTCACCTATATTTGTGCACTTCTGAAATAGCCTATGCTTTATTCGTCTACCTTGGTCGTCCTTTGTAATAGCAATGCTCACTTCGTCTATTATCGTTGACTGTCGGAATAGCCGATGCTTGCCTTGCCAAGTCGATACTTTCTTCACTTACCTTTATTCAACTTCGAAAACAACCATTTCTCTTGAACTATCTTCGGTTACGGAAATATGCTGAAAATAACGAACAGCACAACGGACAGAGAGGAGAATTGCTTACTAAATGCACGGTCATGAAATTTGGCGGTGGCAGAAGTTGGCGCTGTTGCCACGTCGGAGCACAACCTCGTGTGTTCGGAGATTTAAGAGAATGGAAGATCTCTTTGTAGAGTTGCTCCTTGGAATCCATGTGATACAAACTGACAGTACTTGCACGAAAGGTGAGGGATGACACAAACGTGCCCGCAGAGAGGTCGGTCTCGAACTAAGCAACGCAGCCCGGTTGACGTTGCCACACACGTCACACACTCGAGTATTATAATAATCATTTCTGGTTATACGCTTGTAAGTGCATTTTATATTCGAATTGTATGAATAGTTTTCTGTTCTTTTACAATTATTTTCTATATTCATCTCAATCCATTCATTACAGGAAATAAGACTGGATGCGGTGTTCCAATTCGTTTGGACCGACCACAGACTTTCCACGAAGGCAGACAGCCTGTTGTTGATTTCCAAGGAGAATGTCGGTCAAATATGGCTGCCAGAAGTAAGCATTATCCCTTCGAAAGACATGGAATTGACCGATGGAAGATGCAATCCTTATTCTCGGTTCTTGGTGTCCGATGAAAACGAAAATGTACACATTAACTACCGTCTGAGGTAAGTCTAAAATCTTTGAAATGCTCGGTTCATATTTCTACAAATATGTTCTTCAAAGATGAATATTGGCTTTTGCACTATATCACGAGACAATTTAATCGTGCAACAAGTCATTTAGTCTTGAATTTGATGAAGTAAGATTTGTAACGGTATATATTTTGTCTATTTATTCTACAAAATATTTAACACAAAACGATCAGAGCATAAATGGTTAAAATTCAATAGCTTATTGCAATGAATTTATATTATCACCACAGAAAATAATCATGAATTTATTTCTATTTCAGCTGTTCTCTTAACTTGATCTGTGAGATGAGATTTGACCATTATCCCATGGACGTTCACAAATGCAAGTGGAATATTTTTATGCAGGGTAAGTATTTACATGGCTTTTATAATTGTTAGTATGATTTAGCAACTGGAATTAAATTCAGATTAAGCCGATCTAGGGAAAAAGATGATAATTGAAAGAAGTATCACGTATGCAACCAGTGCTCAAAGTGTTGGAGGATGTGCATCACCGAATTAGCAAAGTTTTCACAAAGCATCCCATTGTCACCATATTAAGTCATAGAAGCATCTCCTCAGCTAACACCAAGGCTCGACCTCAAACATCCCTCCAGCTAACATTTTCCACTAAAGGGCTGTATACGTACGTTCAACCATTATGCTAAACATTGTAAAGTTAGTACCAATAGCCAAGAAATTCAGTTAAATACAGGTAGACTTAATATGAAAATATCTTTGCCGTACCTACCGCATTTAACATAAAATGTAATGTCAAGTAGTTAGCTTAAGCTGAACAACGTATTTTTTAAACCTATCGTCATTCAACTGATCTCTAGTCACAAACATTTTCAGTCTAAAATAGTCATACCGCACATGTAATATAAAGGCCTCTTGTAAAAATTTGATATAACCTTGAATTATTGCAATATTTTAGCAACAATGAAAATAAACTGAGAAAACCTTCGTCAAATAAAACTTAAATAAATTACACAATTCTAATTGCAAGAACTCAAACTCACGAATGAAACAACTGTCCATTTGCAGCTGAACAAGAAAAATATTGGAAAAAATGTGTTCTTTTCTTGCTTAGTGTCGAACCAATAGATGAGGCCAGTGTTCAAATTATTATTATTTCTTTGAAGGCGATTTCATAACATTGAGACGTGAAACGTCACTTTATTTTGGAAGAAAATAAATGTATATTCGGGTTATTACCTTCATAAAAACTAGAAAAATAATACGAAATAATACAAAGACTGTATAAAAACACATGTTTCCTTCTATTTTCTTCCCAAGCATTCACTGTTACAGTGTTTCTTGTACCTCAAAAAAAAAAATAATCTCTTGTTCAATATTTTTGTATAGCTAGTTGCTTATATTAATCAGTTTCTCAATGTACACAATAATAGGTTGTTCCTTATAGAACTAATATTTTTAAATTATTACTTGTTGGATCATAACGCGTGAATATTTTATATAAATTACATCCCGGTCTTCTTACGCAAGAATTTAACGTGAGAATGACCATGAGCTCTAAAAATACTATGTAGTACTGTATTGTCATCATAGTTGATGTAACCGACCTTTAACAGAGCTTTAACCCTAGCTTACCCGTGCCGTATGAGATAATTACGTACCTGAGGGAAGGGCCTCACAAGCCAAGATTTTCTTGTCACGAAAATTCAATAAACAATTTTGTTGTTGAAGAACTGTTTCCTTTGTTGATTATATATGTGCTGTTATTTATTAATTATAACAATTACAGAAATTACCTCATTAATGATAAATAGTATCCAATTATTGTATGTGTATCACATACATATTTTACCATTTGCTAAAATTCACAAGAAACATAATTTTAATTGTTAATTAATTATAATAATTACAAAAAATACCATAATTACCACCCAATTGTACACTGTCACTGACATGAGTATATTCAATAATACGCACTCAAAGATGGCGCCTGATAGGCCCAATAAGTAAATTTTGCCTCCCATTTATGTTTTAAGAACATAAGTAATACAAAAATACTGTGAACAGCCTAGGGAGTAATGTAAATCATTTTCAATTTTTTTTTCAAATTTCACAATAGAAAAATTGAAAAAATAGAGGTGGTGGGGCTGACAGCCTTCTTCCCCCCTCATCGGGTACGCTTTGACCCTTGGTAACCAATAGGAGAACAATACACCAAAGATGGTCCTGACGGACTTCAATTTCGTATTAACACCAGGAGTGTTCTGTACACCAAATTGCTATTCATCACATTAATTACAGTGAAGAATCCTTAGTCATGTTGATTTTCCCGTCAAAAGAACTTTTAGCACCATGTTACTTATTTAGCCAACAATCAAGATATATACTTAAATTATTATCAAGTGTTTCTCCATGATAAGCTTGCCTTGTGAGATCTATTTAGAAATCAATTTCTAATTGGCTGATAACAATTAAGAACTTGCAGTATTGAAATCAGTGTTGGTGCCTCACCTTTTGTTGTGGTTTCGCCACTGGATAACTGAAAGAGTTGAGTGAACCACATCTTCAAATAAAAATATATTTTGCTATTAGCATTATTGTTAAAAAGAAACAGGTTTATTTAGGGATGAGTCGATACCGATGTATCCTAGAAATTATGCAAAATTCACACTTTCTATTTATTTTGCACAAATTTTGCACGAAAAACTATATTTTGAGATTATTTGATATCTATTTTAGTATTCTGACGTAATTCTTGAATATTCTAAAGCAATGCATATTGCAGAAATGCATAAAAGGGGACTTTTATCAGCTCATGTTCCGTGTGATGCACTAAAAATGCATCAATTAGGAAGACCACACATGATCATTTCAAAGGTAACAAAATTTCACTTGTAATGACACAGCTAAATGTGTGATTTTGTTATCTTTGAAACGATCTTGTCTGATGTTCCTAATTGATGCATTTTTAGTGCATCACACGAAACACGAGCTGATAAAAGTCCTCTTTTTTGCATTTCTATGTGTGTTTTGATGCACCAAAAAGTGCATCATTTGCAGTTTATGCACGTTAATGTTCTATTGGAGTCAATATTATGTTACACGTTTTGTGTTCTGAGAAGAATACTTTCACACCAATATTGGTCAATATTTTCAACAAATTTTAATTATTGTAATTTTCAAGTATCTGTATTGGTGGTATTCGGTATAAGTATCGGTATCGGTTCAAAGTGGTATCGGCTCAGCTCTAGTTTATATGTAAATTCATATCTTCATATGATGCTAAAATTAGTGTTATTTTGTGTTTATATAATCTTCAATATTCTTGCTTCTTCCCATTTTACTTTAGGTGTCGCAATGAAATACTTAAACCTCACGTGGTACGTGGAAGAAAACGACCTCACCAATGCAAGCAAGATAGAAAATAATCTGTCTGGCCTTCCGATGTTTCAGTTCAAATTTCAAAGAGAGGAAGAAATCATATCCGGTAAGTTCTCGGAACCTTTGTAACTTGTATTCATTTTCAGTTTAAATGTAATACTTAGAAAATTGGGGATAATGCAGTAACTTCAAGAATGACAATGTAACGTTCACATTCACATAATGTAGAACAAAGTCAAATTTAAAGGAGTTTATTGGTCACGCAGGAATGATACTGAATGACATGAAGTAGTCCATAACTGGTGTCATCACTGTAATATGTGGTCATATCTGTCATAGTTTTGATTACAAATAGCGTGATGTACACAAACGTTCATGATAGCGATACTACCTATGTATGAAACTCGTCAACAGTTTGCAATATCCGTTATCGTTTTCTTGAAAGTTTTGCACTTTCATCGGTCTCAGCCGTGATTTAGATGTACAACATGTATGCTCAATTTGTTGTTCTTTGTTTGTTGATTTAAATGTAAGACTGGCGACTATTTCGGTTAATACATTGACTCTGTTCTTCCAGACAAGACGGTCATTATTTGAGTTTAGATTTCTAAAAATATATAAGGGAGGGTGGGGCAAGTGAGACAGGTTGGGCAAGTGCGTCCACCCTAGATGAATTCTAGAGCATGACAGGAAATGACCCCGCGAGAAGCTAGTTGGTGTCATTGAAGCTGGAGAGGCTGTGTATGAAGCAGTTGTACTCTCTCTTGAAAATTGACAATTTTATGTATATTTCGGTGTTATCTTTATAAGAATAATGGTGTATACAGATGTCTGCATTACATATCGTCAATACATTTTAACACTTGTAATATATTTACTGCATAATAACGGGTGAGCAAAAGGCAAGTGCGCACCTACACTATGCTTCATTACGCAAAGAAAAAATTCCCTTCCTTGATGGTTGTTGGTACATATGGACATGAACAGTTGGTTAGTAAGACACTCATTATTGTCAGTCACCCGTTGTTGTCAGTCACTCATTGTTGTCAATCACTCATTGTTGTTTCTTCAGTTGTTTCTTCGGAGCGTAATCTTGCAAGGCAATACCAGTGGCAATACTCAACACGCTTGTCGTGGTCCCTTTCTTCAAGATTCTGCGCTACTGTTATTTTGTAGGGGTGTAAGTGTAAGTGCTTTTTCAGTATGGTTCTTACGCTGCCGTACGACACACTCACTTGCTGTGACAATTTACGAATTGACTTCATTGGGTATTGCTCTATTCTAATCGAAATACCCTGTAATTTGTCCTCTGTTAGAACTCGTGACCTGCCAGATTTCGGCGCATTCTTCACTTATCCCGTTCTGCGAAATTTATCGATCAACCGCCGCACAACATTACGATGTGGTGGATCTGTATCAGGAAACCTTTCCATAAACTTGTTTTGCACTTCTTCCGTATATTCACCTCCATGTCGAAAGACTTTTTCCACCAAAAACACACGAGCTTCGAGTAACAAAATCATTTCTCATGCAGTTCCACGCTGTGCAAGATCACGCTCCGAAGAAACAACTGAAGAAACAACAATGAGTGACTGACAAAAATGAGTGACTGACAACAATGAGTGTCTTACTAACCTACTGTTCATGTCCTTATGTACCAACAACCATGAAGAAAGGGAAGTTTTTCTCTGCGTAATGAAGCTTAGTGTAGATGCACAGTTACCTTTTGCTCACCCCGTATATCTCTTTACGAACCTCATACTGACATACGGTGAATGTATCATTATTAGACTCGCATACAGGGATTGAGTAAATAAAACATGTGGGGTATGGTAAAAGCATCCACCTAGAATCAAAGACGGTCGCATTTGCCTAGTTTCATTGATTCATTAATAGGTTATTATTCGTTGGTTTACTACCGTTAGGTTAATTTCAACGACAATGCCCCATGTGTATGGAGCAGAATGTGTGTTAATTTTCTTCCTTCTGGGGAATCCTCACTAATTTCTTTTGCCAGTTAATGTTGCTGTCGGAAAGACTCCCCAACATCCCCCTCAGCTTCCTACAAGAGTTATCTGACAGTTTTCCATTAATCCGGACACATTATTTAAGTGATTTAGAACGCTTGTCTGATGAAAGTTATATGCCAAGTTTCAGTGTTCAATTTCTGTATCTGGCTGGTCTCATTTGCCACACCCGGAGGGGCAAGTGCTTCCATATGCAGACTTGATTTATTTCAATTTTTTAACAGAGGAGTTTTTTTTTAAATTTTTTTTTTGAACTCTATAAGAAGTGCATAACTGTTCTACGTGTAGACTGGTAAAAGTTTGTTTCCTCTCAAATAAATAATGTGCACAATATGACCTTTCTTTTCTCCTCTCCCTTAGTAGAGGGTGAGTCAAAAGTCAGGTTACATAGGAAGTTTTCCTTTTATCGTTAATTGTCCGTGAATGGTTGAATGTCCAGTTTTCTGGTGCATGGATCTGTCGCCGTTGTACCGTTGAGTGGCCACCGCGGTCTCCAGACCTGCCACTTATGTTGGTTTTTCCTTTGGGGTCATTTAAAGGTGCTTGTCTCCTCAGTTCAGACTGAGATCATCCAGCATCTGGAGGAACGCATGAAGCAACGTGCAGACATGATCATGCCGGACGTTCTGCAAAAGGTTCTGGAGAACTGGAAACGTCACGTGCACAAATGCTTTGATGTTCAAGGTGCACACATTGCAGATATACTATTAATCCGTATGTAACCTGATTTTTTACTCGCCCTGTATATTACACACACGCGCACACATATACATGCACAGTGTATAGCGACTTGGGGATACGTGGGGGGCAAGTTGCCCCCACCGTTTTCCACTTTTGCCCCCGTACTATGATAAACATTATCTAACAAGGTAAAGTAAACTGTCCTTGCACCCCCCCCCCCCCAGTTTTGGAACCTTACCCCCAAACGTTTGGAACCCAATGGTACATACATACCTAGGTACATACATGCACTGCGATATTTAAAGGAATTCCAGTTGTATAAATTTCCAATAAATAATTGCTCTTGATACATCAGTGTATTATATAAATTACAAAGAGAGATTCACCCCTATCCCCTCATTCAAATACTTTCGTGTGTGTGTGTGTGTGTGTGTGTGCGTTGGTATACCCGTCATTACGAGGAACAAGATCAGAAAAATTACCAGCATTAAGAGGGACTTTTTCATTGCGAGGTAATTTTGGTGGTTCCTCGGAACGAGAAAGCACATTATTTAATATTATGGCCGAACCGGCAAAGGAAAATTTAATGTCGTGGAATTAATCGACGAAGGGGACCAAGATCTATATTTTGATAAAAGGTAGAACAATGTCCGACAATTGTACTCGGAGTTATGCTACAAAACAGTGCATTTTTCTGGTTCCTCTTTTCGGGGCATTGTGCCTGTACGTGTGTATCAGGTGTTTATCGGTTCCTCTCAACGGGGCTCTGTGCTTATCACCTACACACAACGTGTGTGTCGTTTGTGCGACGCCAGAGACATCTGCAGTGTGTGAAAAATTGCGGAACTACATCAGCGGTGACGTCAAGGCGGAGCGAGGAAGATCGTAAGGGGTGGGGCCTGCGGTTGCAGAGAACAGCGTTGTCGGATCTCCCCCTCAACTTACATGACTCAGCATTTTTCACTGACGGCTCTGAACGTTGCATTGTTCGCAGTGCTGCATAAGTTGCAACGCTGGAGAATGCAGCGTTGCTACATCATTGCCTACATGAGAAATGTTAACGGCGCTTCACGATTGCGTTCTGAGAGGGTTCGTTGAGTGATAGTAGTCGTATTTAATATAACGGTTTGAGCTTGGGCAATTATGTCTCGTATTTCTCGGAAAAGATATATATCAAGGAAGAATTGTAGCAATCTGCCGGAGGGCGCGTGTGAGCGAGCAAAGCATATTGTAGGAAATGCTTGTGTATTTCCACATCAAGAAAGCAAACTAGTAGGATTTCTTCTTGTATTAATTAACAAAATATTCAACCAGAGTTCCTATGCTAGAATACTGGAAATGATTGCGCTTAATCTAACTAAAGCACAAAAGACAGATACAGGACAATATAGTACAAAAACAACATACATATTTACGTTCTTAATTGTGGTCTAACTATTCGTTTTCTCCGTCTACTCCACTCGTTAAAAATTTGCTCCTCCTCTGTGGTGACAGTGGCGTATTTAAGAGTACGACTTCAATCTCCTTCCCGAAATACCTTCCACCCTTAAAATGTTTCTTTCGTCACTAGAATGCAGATGCATGTGTTCAAAAATGGCAAAATACGTAGTTAAACATTAATAAGAATAGGTTCTTCACTAACATTTCAATATTTTTCGTAATACATGTCTCTAAAGTAAGGTAGAATTCACACCGAACTTACAGGCGACACGTGTTGCTTGAGGATTTCACCAATCCAACGCAAGTTTCTGAGCCCTATTATGCCTGCCGCTACGTTATGAAACGTTGCTGCGGATTGACGCGTTTCCAATCGACATACGTCATTTGCACTTGCTGTTTGGAGTGAAATCCACGTGTTACTTGACGTTTCGGTCTGAAAGTTACAGGCGACAAGCAACACGGAGATGCCAAGCAGCTTTCAGACCAAAGCGACACACAACACATGTCGCTTCGGAACTAGTCAATCAATATCAACGTTTCACACCTTACCGGTAGCCCCAGAAGACTGAGTTCGACTGGTGAGATTCTCAAGCACCACATGTCTCTTCAATGTGAAATCTCTCAATGAGAGAAGAGCCCAGTTCGAGCGACATGCAAAAGCTCACTAAAGCAACACATACACCGCGCACAAGTGAACAGACCTAGTCAATTTGATGCACGGCCCGAGCGACATGGTGATTTCACACCCAAGCGACAAGCGACACGAGACCCTTCAATCTAATGCAAAAGATTCATTGCGTTTGCGGGAACAACAGAAACAGGTGACACGATGCACCGTATTGAGAACATAGTCCAGTCCAAGCTACAAATGCAGCTTGTGTCGCTTCAGTTCAAAATTTTTGTTTTCAAGAAGCACGTTACATGGGGATTTCACACTGAAACGACACGACACGCATGATTTTGTGCGAGCAATAAAGGTTTCGATTTCCTATGGGGCATAGCACCTTGCACTGGCGTACGCAGGGGGCGCTGATGGGGCTACTACTGCCCTCCAGAAATTTTAAGAAAATCCAAATTTTAAAAGAAAATTTGTAAGAACTCACAGAAAGGAAAGATGTAAACGCAAACCTCCCTTAAAGTTAAAATGACACCCGATAACCATATCTGTCTTCGAGTACAGTTTTAATAGTGAAAAGCTGAAAATATACGATAGCCTATATATTTTATTCGGTATCCCACAATTCTAGAACAAAGCTATATACTATACACCTTTACAATTTCAGGCCCTCCAGAACAAAAATCCTGCTTACGCCAGTGGCACCGTGTGAACAATTGGAGCAGACTATGATATCGAAAACCAGAAAACTACGGCGACTCAATTGTATTTAACTTAGTATATGGCACGTGTTTTCCCTCTTCTCGAATGGCAGATACGAATCGTCCCCTACGTATGGTCAGTGCATCGCCCACTGGCATATACATGAGGGAGGGATGAGAGACAGGCCTGCGGCAAGGAGTAGCAAGTCTCCATTTCCACTTCACAGCCTAACAAAGACAACTAAAGGTGGCCAGGTAGGAAAATTTCCTTTGGGCTCAGGATGGTGGTGTGTGTTGCAAGGCGTGCTGTCGACAGTGGCGGCGATTGGGTTCCAAAACTGGATTGGGCAAAGGAACTTTACTTTTCCTTTATAGATAAGCTTTAGCATAGTGTCGGAGCAAAAGTGGCTAAAAGTGAGGGACAACTGCCGCCCTACGCTCCCTCAGTCAGTAATGATTATTCGACTGTGAAATCAGTTGAAATATTGGAATCAGATTCTTTCCTCATTCATCCATAAACATTCTATTTCATTTCGCTTTGTAATAAAAATAAGCACTTTATAAATTTTAAAAAAATATATTTTTAAAATTATTCTTATAATCAACGTAATTAAACAGAATTATGGCTGACAGATTTTAAGAAAGAAGTTACAGTCCGTGAATTACTTTTTCAGTGTTCAATAATTTTATTAGGAGGCGCTTTTCTGCCATTTTATTTAACCGCGACGGTGCGGATGTGTGGTGATTAGAAGAAATTTAGGAAGGGACACTCATGCCCAGGCTGGGATTCAAACCCGGAAACCCTGGCGTCCTATTACACTGAACTAACTTCTCCCCCAGATTTTGGAGGACAGAAAGTAAGTTATTCATATAATATATAAGATGTAATATATAATATATTACATATTATATAATATAATATTCGAACCAGTGTATAGTGCACCTCCACTGCATATCGCCAGTTTACAAGGTGATTCTCATATTCTGTATACTCTGTACTATTCACAGTTACAATACAAGTGTTAACCCATCGAGAAACCTAAGTTTGCCATTTTAGAATCTCTCTCTCCAGGACGTAGTGTAATCAAGAGGTCCAGACTTCGTTACCCGGTTGAGGCACTTTGTGGTTCCGATCCCACTTTAAACTGTAGGTTCAATCCCGATTACCCTTTCTAGGAATAAAGTGTACTTAAAAAGAATCTTACGTTGAACTTGATTGAAAATACGTTTTTGCTTGCAAGTTTGAATATGTATATTAATATTAATAATAATAATAATATTAACTACAGTAGAGCGTCGATTATCCGAAGTAATTGGGGGACATGGGTGTTCGGAAAACTGGTTTGTTCGGATAATCGAACTGTACATGTTTATTTGCCAAAAAGAAGTACTGTACAGTAAATTTATTCATAAAAACAGGCATCTCTTTAAGTATGTATTACAAAGTAACGTACAAAGGCAACTTTAGTAGGAATATATAGTATGTGGTACAGTTTATTAAACAAAAATATGTACATATTACATACGCATTTTGCATGAACAATACACACAGTACACAAAATTAACGTTTAAAAAAATCCTTTATTTTGGTCTGTTTAAGCAAGCCTACACGCTTACGAGCAGCTAAGTCACGTACTTTTTTCATTACAGATATCTGAAAGTGGTCACTTTCATCTTGGGAGTACACAGTTCGGTTAAGCGGTCGTTCGGTTGACCGACGTTCGGATAATCGACGCTCTACTGTACTTTAATTAATAGAGTATGAGATTTGATCAAATTGTCCTTTGCTTGTAGAGATGTTACTGACGCAAGTATTGATGGAATGAACTGCAATGAGTATTTTGCTACCCTTGAAAAAAAACGAACCAAAGGAAAACGCCGCCCGCCTCTCCCCTCCCTGTCCTGTTTAAGTGGGGGGAGAGTGGTCAGACGTTCAGACCAGACGCTTGGCAATTCTGAACTACCCTTTCTTTGTCAGTGCCAAGGGGTAGGTGCGAAGAAGTGTTTGCGCACCCTTTAATTTTCTTCCTCACCCATTTTTCAACCAATAACACCAACTCTTATAGAGTGCCATACCCGGTGGAGGCACATAGTGCTTCGGATCCCACTTTAAACTGTAGGTCCAGTCCCGATTAGCGTTACTGTGCATAAAGTGGACTTAAAACACCAAATCAACAACAACAACTCTTAGAGTGCCATGCTGTCTCATGTCATATTCAGCGCCGAATGTTACGTTCTAAAGTGAGACCGCTGTTATTGTTTACATCAGGCAAACACTGATCCCCGATTTCTTTCCTGTACTGTCGGCAGTTTAAAAAGGCAAGCCGCCATTGTCTTTCTTTCGTCAGCATTGTTGTAAAGAATTGTTTCTTCTTATGTTTCAAGTAGTCTGTGCTTGTCGATAAATGCCTATAGCTCAGTGTCAGGTGCTTTGTGTGGGCCTCCCTGATAGTGCAGTGGCAGCGTGGTCACCTTGTAATCGCTGGTCCAGGGTTCGATACCCTGTGGAAACACATAGTTGTTCGGATTCCACTTTAAAATGTAGTTCCAGTCCCGATTAGTCTTTCTGTGCATAAAGTCGACTTAAAACAACAATTCAATTCAATTATAACGAACGCTTTCATTACACTTTAATAATCCTAATTATTATGCATTGAAATATATATTGATACAATCAACTCCATAAAATTCTGAAAATTGATATTGGAAATATTAATAGATTGAAGAAACAGGTGTATATAACTTTACTCTTCTTGTTTAAAGTAATCGAATTTTGAAGGAAAATGTAACTCACTTCCCCTTTTGTTATTTAGTGTCTAGTGGAGTGACCTACTAATTCTGACAGTAAATTCAATGAGTCATGATATTCATCTTGGTCAGGGTGTGGCTGCCTTTAGATTGTGTTTCTTTCATCACATATTTAATAGTTCATCCTCATCGCCGCAATTAACCACTATACATATAATTTTGACCATAAATAGCAAAATGCAAGTTAAAACTTCTTGATGTTTACGATTTTCTTCGCATCTAAATTGTGGACATACGCCTAGTAGGCTCCTGTTGTCTGCAAGAAACAATCTGGAATTTTATTAAATTTCTTGCCGCGTCTCATCGGGCTTGAAATGTATTACTTCACAAGAAAATTTTGAATAACTGTACTATCTTGCATTACGAGCTATAAAAGTAAGTAAATTCATCAAAACTTTCACAAATCGTTGGTTGGTTGATTTGGTGTTTTAAGTCCACTTTATGCACAGTAAGGCTAATCGGGACTGGACCTACAGTTTAAAGTGGAATCCGAACGACTATGTGCCTCCACCGGGTATAGAACCCGGAACCCCTTGATTACAAGGCGACGACGCTACCAATGCACCATCGGGGAGGCCCTGAGGACGCGTTAAGAATGACCGATAGTTCAGAAGTTTTCTTTTTGGCGTTAAAATATATTTTCAACCAAACATGTATTTTTATGCACCTGCAACTGCAACATAAAATGTTAATCACTAGAAAAGTAGAAAGCGAATTACCAGCTTAGAAGAAAAATCTTCATTAGCTGAATATTTCAACCTCCGATTATTATACCCTAGTACTTAAACCGGACAGAAACGTCGTCGCCTTGTAATCAAGGGGTTCCGGGTTCGATACCCGGTGAAGGCACACAGTGGTTCGGATCCCACTTTAAACTGTAGGTTCAGTCCCGATTAGTCTTACTGTGCATAAAGTGGACTTAAAACACCAAATCAATCAATTAAACCGGACAGAAAAGAGAGAGATTTTGGTTATGCTAGTCCTCTATTTTAGACGCTGTTTATTGTGTTGGTTGGTTTCTTGTGTTTATTAGCTGTTTACCAATAGGTTCGATAAACACTTTAATGGTGCTTGGTGTAAAGGTAAAATTAATGATTGGATAGGTTTAAGTAAAAAAGAAATCAAACACCAAACCGATATCACATGGTATATTTGGTGTTGCGATATTTTCGAAACTATTAGTTACAAGTACGAAATTTGGTGATTTGAATTAACTATTAATTATCAAGTTGATACAATATGATATCCTATTCTACATTAGCCTGTTTGTTTGGGTGTTTTACTCTGCCCAACAATCGAACCCAATCTGAACGTAGCGTCACGATCCACATTCCTTCATACGTAACTCAGTTCTGCGTAATTCGGTTTTATACGTCAATTACTGTAGGTCTCGGGAAAATATAATTTTAAAACGTGTTAATTAACCTTTACTTGTACGTAATGCATTTATAGGTAATTCTGTGTTATACCTATAACATAAAATACAGTTGATTTGTACGTAACCAAGCTACAACAATGTCACACAAAAACACAAATACGCAACAGGATAGGTGGATATGGCGGCGGTCGGTCTGGAATTGCGAGAAAGGGGAGTGCGGCGCGGCGGTGTCACAGAGAAGACAACAAACAGAGGCGGCACGCGGCATGAAATCAGAGGAGATTTGACGCAGTTGTTCAGAACAAGATACCAATTTTATTTTGTATGTACACTAGGTTGACCAGGTTTTCTGAACAGAAAATCAGGACATCGTGAATGCGTAGGGGGGGGGGGGGGTTGTAGTTATAACTAAAAGAGCACAGGGTCCAGTACACCCCGCCCCCCTCTTTGGCAAAGAAAAAGTCATGCTGCTTATATGTTTCCTGAAATATTACATGATTCTCTTTAATCTATTTTCCTTTTGATTTTATTTGATTTTTGTTATTTAACACAGTCTTATTGTCACTTTTGGCTAATTGCAACAATGAATATGAATGATGATATGATTAAATTCATGAGAGAGGAAAAGTTACATGCTTGACCAGAAAGTAAGTTGTATACGGGAAGTGGACGCTAATCGACATAAAACTATTAAAGTGGCAAATGTAATGTACTTAAGAATCAAACTGTTAAATTTTAAATTCGTTAATTTAGCACTTTATGACAGAAATGACCTGTATTATACTGTATGTTGTAACTCAAAATATATGCACTTATTTTAATAATGGCGTGTTATTTAAATCTGATTTGAAAGTAATTCTCGGTTATACGCAGGGGCTCTGATCACTGAAACAAATTAATGAATGACTCACTTTCTCCCTTTTTTAAGTTTTGGCCTCAGCGTTCGGAATCTCGTAAAAGCTAGGGGTGTGCGGGATTCTGAAAAGTCGGGACCGGGATCGGGGAAAAAATTTCTCGTCCCGATCCCGAGCAGTCGGGAAACACCGATTGCTCATTTTAAAATGTCGTTATTTCTCGACGTTTTCTGCATTGTCAATTTCTGGAACTTATCGTAAATTGTTAGTATTTAATCCACAAATCACTTAAAGTGAAAATGAAGTGTAGATTTCGAGATTTTCAGAGCTTCCGGAAATTTCGAACATTTCCTGTCCCGATCCCGTCCGCACACCCCTAATAAAAGCCCATGAATTCCTCAAAAATATCAATTTTTTGCAGAATATTAATATACCACGGATGGACATGTCACAAGTTTCGTCAACCATAATAGCAAAATATTCCCGACTTTTAATATCTGCTACCACGGAGCGCAAAACAGATCTCCCTAATATATCAATGACCTCGTTCAGAATGTCATGTGAGCCATTTGTAGCCCGAACGTCCCATCCACTACCCTAGTTCATGCACCTCGTCTTTTGAAACTCTTTTTAGTAAACATTTTAACAATACTCAGACTGTCTCTGGTCATAGCCTCCCCAGAGTTCATGGTTTAGCGGTCTCAGCCCCCCCAAAGTGATGGTCTAGAAAATTTTAAATGTTTATTTAAAGTTAAGTTCATGTGGCACAATTCAGAGTAAACTTTACAAGAGAAGCAAAATAATACATTAGATCCTCTTAAGCAAAATTATTTGGGGGCTCTGCCCTACATAGTTAATATTGGGGGGCTTCAAGCCCCCCCCCCCCCAAGCCCTATGGAGTCGGCGCCTATGGTTATACGTATTATTTCCTCTTCACCTTGACATACATATAACTCAGATTTAACTGCATAACCATTTTGTTTTTCAACTCCCGTCAATGGTAGCATCATGTATCTGTTGGGATCAGATCCAATGGTAAACCATATTGCTCGAGGAGTGATGCCCAAAATAATCAATACCACCCTCTGTGAGGCAAAGGGTCATAAGATTGGGGGGGCGCTAGTTGTCGTGGTGGGTTCATTCTTGTGTAATGTTCGCTTATTTACAATTTTTAAAAAGTAACCTCAAGAAAGGTACCAAACTGGAATGTGTGATTTCACGTGGGGATAGATGGCATTTCTTGCTTACAATTTAACTTTAATTTTATTATATTTTTTACACTATAAGAGAGGAAAGAGGAGTTTATTGGATTCTTGTTGGGAAACCTGATGGTAAGAGACCTGTAGGAAGGCCAAGACGAAGATGGAGGGAGAACGTTGAGATAGACCTAAAGGAAATCGGTAGGGATGGAAAAGAGTATATAGATCTTGCTCAAGATGAGGACAGATGGAAGGCCTGTGTTGCTGCAGCCATGAACCTTCGGGTTTAAGAAGGCTAGAGAGTTAGTTAGTTAGTTTACACTATAAGGCAGAAGTGTTTGAAATTTGCAACGGGAAGGTGAAGATTAGACTATGTACGTAAGTAAATAGTGGAGATGGGTCAGTGCTTCAAAGTAATTCGTTACTTCTAATGCCGCCGTTTTCAACTAATACTTACATACATCTAGTACCTAACTGTAACGAAGTTACCTTCCAAAGGGAATAACTGCAACTCTGTTACTTTTTAGGTACTTAAATGTAACAGGTTTATTATTTACTTCTAAAGTTGCTTTGCCCGGTAATTATATGCTAACTTTGCAAACAATAGGACGAAAGAGAAAACCATGACAACTTTTTTTTCTCTTCTCTCATTTCTATGCTCAATTTAGAAGCATAACGTACGAGTATCGTAAGTAGTATAAATAAAATACAACAAAAAATGGGAGATGCATAATTATCTACATCTGAATTTAGAACTGTAGATTCGGATCTGGTATGAAAATAAAAATCGGGTATCCGGAACCGAAAATCAGAACCGGATATCAGGATCCAGTTGAAATTAAAAGACACAAGAAAGAAAAGGCACGGCTCACTTTCATGTTTGCTAACATAAAACGTACAAAACTGCTGAGTCTCACTGCCATTGTTAGTTTGTTTGATTCACTAACCTTGTATTAATGAGAACAGCATTTCCCCCACCCTTCCAAACCGATTCTAAAGGCATAAGAAGGGGTGTTTCATTTCTATCCCATCGCCGTGATCACCCACAGGTAGGTAGAAAAACTGTACATAATAACAACCATAACTAAAAATCATTAACAAGTGAATCAAACGAAACTATCCCCACATTTTTGTGTGAAGATATGTATAATTGGTAGCTAAACTATAGAATCTTGTCCCCCTAAATATCCCCATGACTCAGGCACGCCATGAATCTCCCTTGTGAGCACTCTTGGGCCCCGATCAGAAAAGAATTCGGCGCCACACATCAATTTTAGGAAGAAAAATCTTCTAGTTCTGTCGGAATTAGTTTTAAGAAAAGAAACATTTGATTGATTTATTGAATTGGTGTTTTAAGTCCACTTTATACCAGTATGGCTAATCGGGACTGGACCTACAGCTTGAAGTGGGATTCGAGCCATTTTATGCCTCCACCGCGTATCAAACCCGAGACCCCAAGCAGAAACATTTGATGATGTCTAAAAGAACGATTTTTTCTTTTGGCAAATATGTTTATTTGCAAACCAAAAACAACATTAGTTTGATAATGCGCCAATATTTTCAAAGTAATAGGCCTAAGTATAAACTTGGTATGATCCTTCTGGAAACATTTGTATTGCGAGTGTAGTGAGCAAAAAAAAAGAATATGATCTCTCAAACATTTCCCACATTTTTATTTTTTCGTTCATGGATTTAGGGATGCTGCAATACCATCAGCCCCTTGCGTCTGTCTCTGTTTCCTACAAATATGACATGCGAAATTAGGAAGTATTCCGTCATATCGCGAAATATATCAGAAAGGATGGTTTTAGTGCAGAGGCAACATAACATTCAAATTAATCTTAACTGACGCGCCACCACAGCTATAGCGCCGCCCTAAAGCCGGCCCTGCCTTGCGATCTAGCTCGAATGATATAGCATAAGGAGAAAAAGCGTTCCAAATGCAGCAGTCTGCCAGTGACGTAACCGATAATATGGCCCATTGAGTTAGTTCGTTAGTTAGCAGGATCTTAGAAACTGCCTGGATAAATTTAACCCAACGTATGATCACACGTTTCAGTTTGGTGTTTCAACATGTTATTTTTTTCTCGTTTTTATCAATTGTGTGATTCCATTCAAATGTTCAAAATTAATAAAATTAAATTAATCAATAAAGGTATTACTAAGTACAAGCTTTAAAACAATTAAAATTACACAGCGTGCGTCCTGCCAGGTTAAAAATTGCAAGCAGAACAAATACGTCTCGATTCTCCATAGAGTCACACAGTGGTTGGGATAGCACTTTAAACTGTAACCCCGTCTTGAATAACTTATTTGAGCATATAGCGGACACATTGACGTGGAGATCGCCCACCTTGGAAATCAAATCCGTGTGCCCCGCGTGACAGCGTAACAGCCTCCCGATTGGTCCACCACGAGTACATAAGATTAAGCTATGATTTAAATAAGCAATCATTATTTGTCCATAATTCACTCGTTTCATAACATACAAATCGTGTATAAATGGTACTGTGAATTTATTTTTATGAAGATACGTCAACCTTTCCAATAGTAGATTTACCGCTTCTGGTGGAGAAGTATTTTCAGTAATCAACTCACGACCTATTACACAGGAGTCTAGTACTAATTCCGGCATGCCTCATCATAAATTCCATCCAATCATTGCTATTAAGCTAAAAAAGGGAAAACAGCAACTCAGAAGAATACAAATTACAACAATCAAGCATAAACCACCCAGCAATATACGTGTTTCTGTCTGAATATAAATAACTTCACTTTGGAATCAAATGTACATGTATCTCGACCTCCACCCCCCTTGCATTTTCTTTAAAGCAATTCACGGGTTTGCTTGTGAAACTTTTTCTGTACCCCATACAGTGGTATGTCAAGGATTTTCATAAGGGAGGCTGATGCCTTCATTTTAAAGGAATGCTGTGGCAAAGGGATGAGAGGTATGGATGGCCCAACCAACACCTGCTCTGGCACACTAATGACACTAGAAGATTAAAAGCATTCTTTCTTGTAGATGGAATTGGGAAATAATGTGAAAATGAAAAGAAGAAGAGCATTGATCCGTTTAGTGCTTTTGTAAGGGGTCTGTGAGAGAAGCTACCTCTGGATAGGTGACCCCAGTGTCTTTGAGGTAACTTCTCGATAAATATGATATGAAAGGATAGATGAAAAAAAAGTTTCTATATTTCCAGGACTTTTTACTACATTACGATGAATTTTGAGTAGCTGATTTTATTTCCTTTGAACGTACATGTACGAAAATTTGTTTTGTACTGGAATGTTGCTCGTACGTAAGAACATCAAATAGGTGAAAAATCTTCAACGGAATTGCCCAGGTACGATTTATCTCAGTGGCGCCAACTGTGGAGCTCAAGACCACTCAGCAATTTGTCTCGTATTGATATTATATTTTAGAAATAAAGTCCCAGCATTTAACATAACAAAGATTTTCATAATTACAGCATACCCTTAAAGAATTCTCACAACTTAATTACTGCTCATAATAACCTATTAGATTTTCAATTTGATACTTGTCAGTGTTCTATATTATTAACACTGCTCGTGGTCATATCGTCATCATGCAAATAAGGGAGAACAAGAGCTTAGGGCATGTGTTATGTGTAGGGTCCAGGACTTTACGTCCTATAATACTGTAAAATATGTATGTAATTATGTCATAAAAAATGTAAAATGTTAGAAAATGCAGAAATATTCCCTGTAAAACTAAATATATGCACAACAGTACTTTCAAATTTCGGGGAAGATGGATTAAGGTGGGGTATTAAATAAAGACAGAATTCCTTTAACCGAAGAATGTGGTGGGAAAATATAGGAAATATCGTGAGGATCACTGCAATTATTCTAAGCAAGGACAGAGTATACACCAGTGACGTGCACTGAGGTGTAGCTAGTCTAGCAGAGATAGATCAATCAATCTCACGTCTCTAATTATTTTCAAATCACAATATTTATTATCTTGAAGCCTCAGTTCATATGCAACACTTCTTTACACGCGCTTCTAGTCCCTCGATGTGATCAGCTGGCAAGGCTGGATACCCTAGCTGGCTCTTCTTCCGCCTTACCAGATCCAGGTATAGACAACCGGCCGAAGGGAAAGAGAATATTTCTGCCTGTACCCCCCTTGCCCCCTCGCCGCCCTCTCCAATGGTTGAAAGTCCGTGGTTTCAGGTCCTCCAGTCTATCTCCTATAGGACAGATAGGGGATTGGTTTCCCTTCGATTCCTTTGTAAATCCTCTAAAGAACTCAGGGGAAAATTTTCTGCAGTACTTATGTTCTCTGTATTTACACAACCTTTTAAACGTTGTTCAATATGTATTATTAGAGGCACATATTTTTGGTAAATAAAAAAGCAAAATTTCGGTACAAAAACTGAGTCAATTTCAGGTTCAAAAGCGGTAAATAAAATAAAATATCGGTGTTATAGCGGTGAAAAATTGGATGAAAAGTGGTATATAAAAAGACATTTGGGTTTTAAAATTGCGAATATAATCCTAAATTTGATTTAAAAACTACACTTATTCCACAGAATTAACATTTCACTTCTAATAGCACATTTATGTAGTTATCAGAGTATTAAGTTTATTTCTGTTTAAAGGAGTCCATTTTTGTTTTTCCAATATTAACAGCAGAATTAATCAATTTTCCGGGAATTGCATAACTCTCAGGATAATTCAGACCTCAGAAGGTGTCGCGTCGGTGAATAAACCGTAAATTTCGTGTTTAAGAGTTAATTTCGCTTTTTGCAGTTCATTTCGCATTATTTCGTGACAAGACATGGTCACAAAATGCATATCACACCTTTCAAAAACATGAAAAATTTACACTACAATGTGTTTTTTCAAATTTCGTTTTTTCGTCAAAAACGAAATATGCATGCCCCTATGTATTATGTATAATATGGGATGTACGTAGTTTTATTTGTATATGAATGGGAACGTACTTGTATTATGTGAAGACAAAAGTGTTATGGTTTCTTTTCTTTTTTTCAAATATGGAATATAGAATGATTAAATAACAAATATTTGCTCACGCTCTCTCTCGCTCTCGTTTTAGTAGAGTTTTATTTAAATATACAAATAATTTGGCCTACAATAAAAAATGGGTAAGCTAAACAATCATAAATACGAATGTATTAATTTGGGCAAGTAAACTCGCGTTCTAATTGTTGTTGTTGGTTTGGTTTATTTTACTTCACCTTTCTGCCACATTTCGTTATCGCGAAAATGAGGATGAGTGATGATATAATGAAATTGATGAAGGGACCTCACAAAGAACAATTCAGGCCGGGATTCGAACCCGTGACGAGCGCGCATTCTTGTTCGTAGGTGTTGTACTCTGCAGTGAATACTGAAATAATTTGGAATGAAAAATGTATCCCAGAACTAAAAAAGACAAATGAATATTTTTGAAGAAACTACAAAAAAGTATGTTTTGTTAACTGTTCATCCCCTCTAATATATTTAATTTTTGCCACCTTCCATCATTTTTTCTAGCTGTATAGATTTAATGGCGATAAGTAGCTAACGAGCTTATGGAAGTGATTGCACGAGGGACAATCATAAACAGAGAACTCTGGACTCCTGATTTCACAGTGCCCTGCAGATGCACTGGGAGGAAATTATTTGTATTTTCTTTTCCTTTCTTTAGCGTTACTTTTCCATCACTTTACCTAAGTCATCTGCCATGACGATGAACGTTGATTAAATTAAACGGATGAGAAGTGGTTACAAAGGAACACTCATGCACAGGCCAGGGCTCGAGCCCGGATCCTTCAGTGACGAGATCGTGAGATGGAGAAATGAGGGAAATCAAACAATGCAATTTTTTTTGGAAAAACGTTAATCATATACAAATACGGTGTTTCAAAAATTCAATTGAAATTTACGTACCACTGAGTTTACAGTTTGCTTTACCGATACCCAAGCATCCGAATAGTTAGAGCTTTCCACTCATCCTTGTTGCCGGCGGACCTCCGTTGAGGAGTGCAAGTGCCCCGGATCGGTACCAGGTGGAGGAACATAGTGGTTCGGATCCCACTTTAAACTGTGGGTCCAGTCCCGATTAGCTTTTATGTACATAAAGTGGACTTAAACACCAAATCAACCAACAGCGGGGGAGTGGTTATCACTGCACGCTATGACACCAGGAGTGGCGGGTTCGAACCCCTACATCGGCATGTGTGTTTTTTGTGTTTGTCTCTTCATTAATTGTATTGTACCATCTTCGCGATTAACCAAATGTGACAGCCACGCTAAGTAGCATAAATCAAATCATTGATTGATTGTTTAATTTGGTTTGTTTTACTTCGCTTTTCCTACACTTTTGGCTAATCGTCAAGATGGTACGATAAAATTGATGAAGGAACAAACACAAATAACACCCATGGCAAAGTAAGGGTTCGAACCCAGGATCTCTGGCTTAATAGTCAAATCAACATGTTGTGGATTTTCGAAAGTGGGTGGGATTGACACGCGCTTCTTTTTAGTAGTCCATCCTCATTTTGCAATCCTTTCCTTTCTTTGACGTTCTAGTTTTAGGAATACTGGACCCTAAAGGGGGGAGGGGGATTATGACCCACAACAACCTCCCTGGGCACGCCACTGATTGCTACCCCATGTATCGATATCACCGCAGGACACTGGTATACACACTGGCTCCAACGAAAAATATCTTGAAACTCCTGTACTCGATTGCCGATAGAGAAGGGGCTGTATTGTACAGAATGCTATTTTTGCTTTTGACTGATTGTTGTGAGAAGCGAGAAAAGGGTAAAC
This sequence comes from Lepisma saccharinum, assembly GCF_977018435.1. NCBI lineage: Eukaryota > Metazoa > Arthropoda > Insecta > Zygentoma > Lepismatidae > Lepisma > Lepisma saccharinum. The sequence goes on from NW_028143148.1 coordinate 110,432, forward strand.
AAACGAGAACAATTGACACTTGTTTACTGTGAGTCTTGTGCATGCACAACAATGACAGAGTACATTCTTTCCTCAATAATGTTCGCACGGCTATCAACTGCCGCGGGATAAAAAAAAATCGGGGGTGGGGGTATTATTGTTCTGTATTAGTTGGAAAGAAAAAACCGCATCTTCTTTTAATTTCTTTGTCCTTAATTTAATTATACTACTTCCATCGATAATATAAACTATCCGTTGCGTTAAAGGTACGAAGAATAAATTATAAAATAACCGATTATGTGCAAGACAATTACGAAATTATACAGAAATATGTCTTCTTATGAGAAAATTGAAGAAATACGTTGTAAAGACGCGAAATTGGTAAAATATGTTAAAATATGCCTTGTCAAGTTTGTCTATTTCGGCTGATTTTCATCAGATAAGCGTAGATGAGTATTCGATTCGATGCCAAATAAAAAATGTTATAACTAGAGTGCGGATTTTGCATATTTGCATATTTTATTCCGGTCCTCTAATTAATATGCAACCCGGTTCTAAAGTTCTTTCAGAGCATTCCGAACCGAAGTAGGGGGTTTTTAAAGTGCATATAAATGCATATTTAAGGTGTTCGTGCATATTTACTGCGTAAGCGCATATAAATGCATATTACGTGAAAAAATCATTAAATTGATAGTTTTTTTTTTTTTTAATTTACTTGGTTAATGTTTCCTCTGTGGAGTGTTTCTGAGAGTAAAATTTTCAAGCACAGGTGTTCGAAAACCCCTGTTTATGGGCTGCAGGGCAGACGGTCCCCCCTCCCTCGCGCATATCTGGCAAATGACACAGAGAACACGTGCATTTCCTCCCCCGGCCTTCTTCAATGGCCTATATAAGGCAACGGAGATTTTTGCTTGTAAACAGTCTGTACTACCTTGAATTAGTGTAGTTTGCATTGTGTGAAGATGCCGAAGGAAAAATCATCCAAGATTGTTTTACTAAAACGGTGGATTATAGGAGAGTGAAAGTTCTGCTACAAGGTGAATTAACAGAACTATTACAAGATCTCACGCCAGAGGACATAGCTGCATTGAAATATTGTCCAGTGACAAGTTGTAGTGTGGAGCGCACCTTTTCTTCATACAAGGATATACTAATTGATAAACGGAAAAAAAATCACTAAAATTTAGAGAGATATGTTGTAGTGCACTGCAATTTACATAAATTCAAAACTACTTAACGATTTTCGTTATATTGTGTTTAACAACTGGAAATGGTAAATTCAATTCAATACAAGATTTTGCAACCGTACTTGACATGGAAGCTGTTGTTAATTCGTCTATACCTTCAATGGTCACTACGTGTGTGTAGTACTTTAAAAAATAAATGTATTTCGAGGAATTTTTTTGTGCCTATATTTTTCCTTTAGTGCATAATTTGCATATTTGAGTGCATATTTTACTTGTTTTTAGTGCATAGATGCATGCATATTTTCCACTTTTTTAGTGCATATTGATCCGTACACTAGTTATAACAATAAAGTCCCGGGCCCTAGTTATGTGTTGTATAAATTTGTAAAACAAATCTCAAGAATACAGCCCACCATAGGAGTGGGCAAAGGGGGGGGGGCAGTTGTCCCTTAATACTGCCGATTAGAAATTTAGTGTAGAGGAATCTTATCGACAATATTATACTACTAAATAAAAATGAAATATCTTCATGTCAATGAGAGTTTCAAGCAATTACGTTATTTACTATGTAATTGGACTTTCCCACTTTATCCTCTAACAAATTTATTGTCATTAACATTCCGGAAAATTTCTTGTTTTTAGCACTCCTTCATACTTAGGTGGTTGAACGATTCTGATACTACGTCAAATGCGACATTTACATTTTTTTTCTAAAATTCTGCAGATCAGTGGCAACGATTAGTGGACAAGGGGGCAGTTGCCCTCTACTTTTTGCACCCGGAACATTGCCTCTTGGAGCTAAGCCTTGTCTACTAAGAAAAAGTAAACTTTCCTTGCACCCCCAAGTTTTGGCATCCAATCACCGGCACCATTGACGTCCGGAAGGAGGAGCAACGCAGGCCAACGCCCCACTGTAAAATGAATGTCCACCTTAAATTATATGTATTTCACACATAATTTCATTCAGACACACTAATTTTTGTTAATTATTATAAGGGCATTGAAGAATCATTGCTAATGCGCATAATTAAATTTATAAATATATTATTATCAAAACCTAGAATTATCATGGTTGTTCAATGGTGCTGATGTAAGAAAATTAATGGAAAATTGAAAACACAGTTTGCGGAGGAACGTACTATATGAATACTTCTGAGAATTGAGTGCAAAAATAATCACTCAGTTGTACGCTGTGTGACAGACTTTGAATGTGAGCGACTGTGCTGTTTATTGTCAGGTTGGGAGAGGGGGTGTCTATCGATGACTTAATTTTTTCCCGTTACTTTGGATCATAATTGCAACTCTACAATTATATATCTCCTTGCAATACCACCATAGCATTGCTGGTCACACCTAATACTCCAACAGCTTTTCGCCTACCACCGTGGCAGAGTGGCTAGCGTATCACGCTCTGACGCCAGGTTCGAATCCATGTCTGGACATGAGTGTTCTTTGTAAGTGTTTTTCATCAATTTCATCATATCATCAATCATCCGCATCGTCACGATTACATGATTAGCCAAAAGTGGCAGAAAAGTGACGTAAAATAATCCAACTCAACTAATCCAACTGCATTTTCGGCCCTTCTCTTTGTTCCACATTTTAGGATCTCCCCCAGCCCTAAAAAAACCTGGGTATGGGCCCTTGATATAGAATGAGGTTTTAATTTCCCCGACTGGATTTTCATCAAGGCTTTTGCCCCCCTCCCCCTTAATCGGAGTGTCTGCGAACTCCTATGCAGCCCACAGACGAAGTACACGTATCGAAAAACAAACACCGCTTCAAATGCCCTGGCTGTAGCTTGATCAGATAAAACAAGGGAGGGGGAATTTCAGGCGGCAAGGCTTTTATCAAAGGTGAGAAGCCGCGATGGAAACAACCAGCCAAACTCTTCAATAACAGTATAGGTGGGGGGTTATGTTACGATTGTTGTGTGGCAGCTAATGTCTCCGAGAAATCTAGTTACAAAGGAAGCCTGCCGATTTACTTTGTCAGTAATCCATGAATCATTGTCACTGTAGTGCGGTGCAAATGTTTGCGTCTTTCTATTTCATGCAATATCTCAAAACCCAGAGTATTTGAGTAGTGCAAAAGGTGTGACGAAGTTTAGCATTAATATGGCAGTTAATTAATTACGGAGAGGACGTTTCACGAAAAAACACCTTGCGACGCCAAGGAGTTCACATTTAAGCTGATTTTATGCATCTGTTGGGAAGGCGGGGGGGGGGGGGGGGGAGGGAGGGGGGCTAGTGCTGCATTCATAAGTCTTACGAGTTTAACTCCATGAGTACATATAATTTGTCCACTTAATTTTTCCTGGAAATTGTTTCTTTGTTTAAGTGTGATTTTAAGCCCACTTTAAGTAAAAACTATTGAAATTAAGAAATTAATGTATTTTCACCAAAAGTGATTCTGATATCCACAAATTACTTATGTGCATTATTGTATATTTCTTTTATTTTAAAACTGACATGAAACACTGATTTTTGTCAATCACACAATTTAAATAAATCAAACTGATTTATACAACCTTGAAATTTTGTAAGCATATCATGCAATTAGTCATGTAAAGGCGTTCTCAAAATTGTAAATGACTATTTACGTTAATGGTTTTTATATTTTTCTTCACGAGTAGCTTGGAGAGAGAAAAGGAAACATTGGGAACTTCTCTGTACTTGCATTTAAATTGCGCACATAGGCATGGACATGAAAACTTGAAAGAGAGAATGTTTCCTTTACCAAGGAATCTTTCGAATTTTAAGCTAAGACCTTTCCCCGATGGCGCAGTGGTAACGTCGTCACCTTGTAATCAGGAGGTTCTGAGTTCGATACATGCTGTTTCGGATACCACTTTAAACTGTAAGACTAGACCTGATTAGACTTTCTGTGCATAAAGTGGACTCAAAACAAAAACTCAAACTCATTTTAAGCTGATAACCGCGATGATGGGAACACGAGCAACCGGATTTCATTACATTATTAATCACGGAACTCCGTAAATTGTTACTTAGAAAACAAACAAATGTTTGAAAAAGTGGAAAGTATAATTTTCCTTTGCATTATGAAAAATTTCCATTTATCCAAGGAAAAACTAAAACACCATCACAAAACTTTATGAAGAAAATACGGTTTTCCCAAGTAAGAACTTTGAAATATGTAATTATGAAAAACTGATAATTCATGCCTCCATTCAGCTTGATTTTAATATGCAACGACTGTATCTTCAAATATCTCTGCAGTTTCGATCCCTTTTCACCAACGGCGGCGCCAGAATTATTCATCTAAAGTTGCTGAGGGGTTGCAGAAAGAAAGTTAGGGGGTGCGATTCTGAAAATAAGGAAAACATGAAACACGCATGCAACCTGTCAAAACTGAGGGAGCCCGGTGCCAATACTGTGGAGGGGAGGGGAGGGATAAGGACAGTTTACTTTTCCTTGGTAGATAAAGGTTTAGCACAGTTCAGGGGCAAAAATAGCAAAAAGCGGAGGGAAACTGCATCCCTAATCGACGCTACTGATTAACATAAATTACTGAGTGAAATTAAAATATATGTGTGAAGTATATAACTTAAGACTGACATTCATTTTCCAGGGATGCTACCCCCCACCCGGTGATGATATGTATTAAGTCTTCTACTCCAAGAAAGTGGTCATACCATGCAGTGTAAACATTCAGATACACGTTGAACAAAGTAGTGAAATACAAAATAAATCCATCCTGCCCTTAAAAAGACAATTTTTGAACCTTCTCAATGTAACCAATGAAGGCACCGTCTGTCACAAGACAAAACGCGAAGGGCACAGGAACTGTGTCATCTTTAAAATCCCTTCTGCCGCACTATCCCCAACAACGAACTGTAAAATTTCTTCGTGAACATTGGGCCTCTTCCTAACAGTCTTTGAAAAAGCTTGAAATGGTACGTTTACTGGACATTTTTCGTGGAACAAATACATAGAACGTATTAAGAAGAAAACCACCCTTCATGTTACAACTCGCATTAAATAATTTCCAGAGCACGACCTGGTGAGGTGATATTTTAAAAGCACCTGAATTTTTTGCTCCAGTGCAAGGAAGAACAAGTTGGCGGAAAACAAACCGTTTATGAACAATGCAAAAAAGAAAAAAACATAATTCACATTAAGCTATAGGCAATTATCAAAAACCACGAACAGACCACTTAAGAAACAAAAGAAGAAACAATTTATAACAACAATGCTGACGAAAGAAGAAAAACGACCGCTGATGTTTACAAATTCTGCCGCAAGTACAGAAAAGTATTGGTACCTCTTTCAGTGCTTGCCTGTTGCATACAATAATAACCTATCATTCGGCGCTCAATATGACATGACATAATATTACATATTAATGTTAGTGTTATCAGTTGAACGTAGGGTGTGCTGAAGGGGGTGCGGAAGAAAATTAAGGGGTGCGCAAGCACTCACTCGCGCACCCCTGGCGCCGCCCCCTTTTCACCTAAAATCTTGTCTGAATTCTTCTGCCCTGAGGGAAGTTTGCCTTCGCATAGCAACACTAAACTGCAACAATGATATATACCAGTAGGATGGGTGAAAGAAAACATAGCTTAAATGCTCATCTCTTTCCTTTCACCTTTAAACGTGAAAGTTTAAACCCCCTCGCCACACTGTAATGGACGTATTCTGAAAGGCTGGCCTTCGTGGCGGATGATGGTTAGCACAGCACGCTACGTCGCCAGGGGTCTCGGCGTTCGAATCCCGCGGCCTCGTCATGGGTGTGTGAGGAGTGTCCCTTCATCAATTTAATTGTATCGCCACTCAGCCTCGCACAAGAGCGAAGGGAAATAAACAAAATCACGAATCCTGAAAGTTCGAATTGCTTTGTAATTTTGTGTGCATACTTCTTTCCAACTGTAAGGGACTAAGGGTATAAAAGATATAGGATCACAGTTAGTCCAGTGGCTAGTGAGAAAACTCTAGGAAGGAATCTCTTCACTTACGCCAACAGCAGTTACAGCATGCCATCACAGGTCGGACAACCCTAAGCCTGCGTTCAATTGGTTTTATTTTTAGAAAACAAGTGTTTTCAATATGCAATGAATATTTTACAAGTATGTAAAAAACAATATAAGCAGCGATCAGCAAAAACAAGGTAATGCACACAATTAACAATATTGGTCTTTTTAGGTTGCACCGTGTCCTCAACGATTGTAAAGGTCGAAACTTCTCGACACTCACTCTCTTTTTCTTCAGTTATTTTCGTTGTTTTTTTATCTCTTGGGGTGACGATGAGAATGCATTTACGAGTGTACAATGGGACAAACACAACTACGTATACACTCTCATGTCTCGCACAAAATAAAAAATTAAATTAAAGGGATTCTTCTTTCGCGCCAATAAGTGCTCCTTGATAGCTTTGTAATGACTGGGGCATCCAAGGAGACTAACTTTCCATTTTAGACCGTCAATTTAGGTTCTAATCTTGCAAAAATTGTGTGAATCTGAAAATTTATACATCTGTTCTATTTGATGTCAAAACAACATATCAACAGCCCTTTCCGCATCCTGAAATTCCAGGCGGTGGTCAACTTGGGATGCTGAATGCTGGAGAAGTGCAAGTTATCACTGGAATGGACGTTACGTGCAAGCAGCTAAACCCACGGATTTGAAATAGAAATAAGCGGGCTTTAACTATGACTACACATATTGTCTTCCAGGACCGCACAAAAGGAACAAAAACTACCAAAGTCGATTTTTTTTCTATTTATCATTCTTGACGCTTTGATATCGCAGATGTCGAGAAGACAGTCCTATAAAAGGTTTTCATCAAGCTTTAAACTTTCCGTTGACATCTTTGTAGACCATGTACAGAATTGTTACGCCACGGGATGTATTAAGCTCGTGTATTATTCTGGAAAAAAAAATCAAGAGGCTACTTCTCTGATATATGCAGCAATTACGCTAGTGAAATAAAAATCAGGTGCAGAGAAACAAGAGGGAATATTCTTTTCTGGGTATTACGTCGCATTAAAACAGTGAAATTTATTTAATTAACATTTTTGTCGTGCCTATTTGTGGCGCGGTGGCTCAGTCGGTAACGCGTCTGACTACCATGCTAAAGGTCCCGGGTTCGATCCCCGGCCGGTTCAAATCCGGGAACTTTTCTAACGATGGAAGCGGCCCCGGCGCCCACCCAGCGTCGAATAACATGGGTACCTGGGGGAAACCCTGGGGGGTAAAGGCGGTCAGGGGCGTGATGCTGATCACATCACACCCACTCACGACCGAATCAAGAAAGTGTGGGGCGTTACCCCCACACCCCCTATACGCCTTCATGGCGTGGTGCTAAGCACAGGGGAGCACTTTACCTTTTTACCTTTACCTTTTTGTGGCGAAGAGTTTTTGACAGCAGGGAATCTAAATTGTGAACACTTTTCATGCAAAATATAAATGAATTGTCAATAATTCAGGCATTTATATACATCGATAATACAGCCTGTAATTCTTGTTTACAAAGAAAGTTACTTCATCATTGTTTGAACAACTAATTTTTTAGGTATTCATGAATTCTAAATGAGTGATATTACACTTTACTAAAGCTGACGCCAATTATAGTCTAGTCAAGGGCACTCCCTTTCGGAGTTTCCCCTTGCCTCCTCCACACCCCTGGCCCTCTAGGGTTGCCTCGCTTGTTCTAAGCTGCTCAGTTGACACTTTGCACCTTGTACAGTCAGGGACACTTCTGGATTATAACAATACCATTGACTTTCAAATAAATCATTACAACCTACAAGTGTCCGTGACCGTACTTTTGCGGTTGGTTTCATTTTCGATGTTGTTTGTGAAAGGGCTATTTGGTTATCTATTTAGTATTAGTACAGTAGCTGCGATTAGGAGGGGGCGAGGGGGGGCACTTGCCCCCTCACTTCTCGCCACTCTTGCCCTCACACTATGCTAAATCTTATCTACAAAGGAAAATATACTGTTTTTTGCCCCCCCCCCCAGTTTTGGTATCTTGCCCCCTGGTTTTGGAACCCAATCGTCGCCACTGAGTATTGAGGATTGAGGAGCAGCATCTTACGTGTGGAACATTAGCCGGTGGAAGTGAAGCGTCCCGAAAGGACACTAGGAAGCAAAATAAAATAATCATTGCAAAGGTTAATAAGATTTTCAAGGATCTTGCAGACAACGAAAAATTTAGAAAGCTACATTTTCTTCAATGCGGTCTCTACAAAGATCAGCGGCTGCTGTATCTTTTCCGTCAGCATTGTTGTTAAGAATTGTTTCTTCTTTTTTTGTCGCTTTCGATAATTACCTGTAGCTTAGTGTGAGTATATTTTCTTTTTTGAGTATTGTTGATAAAAACAACACTTAGTTCTTTATGATTGTAACTTATAGCGTTGTACACAATATAATGTTCGTTTCGAATTTCATAGCATGTGGTTTTTGGCTGTGGTAAAAATAAAAAAAAAACTTGCAAAAATTAAGTGCCTCCTCGATGGCACAGTCCAATAAGTGGTGGACTTTTGATATTGTCACTGAAGTTTAATGGTTAGAGCCCCGGCTTTGAGTTCCCCTTCATCAATGTCATCTAATCATCATTCATCCTCATCTTCCTGTTTGGTCTAAACTGGCAGAAAAGCGATTCTAAATAACACATATATACAAAAATTAAGTTAGTTCCTACAGAAGTCTTCACTTTCATTGTTTTATTTTCAAAGAAACATACTAAAAGTTGATTAGTATTTGATGTAGTGGCTAAAGGTTTCATGCATTCTATATTTTTAACATCGTACTCCATACATTTCATTCCGTACCCCTTCCGCACTCCTAGATGACTAATCGTCTGCCGCCGTTGTTACAGAGATAGAGAGAGAGTGAGTGTGTTGATTCTTACTGTGGAAGAGACGAATATAATGTTTTGTAGAATTACGGGAAATATTTGCATCCGCAGTAAGTAAATGAAGCCTGGCAAAAGCCACAAGTAGCTAGCGCGCAAGATCAATGCGCAGCAAAATTCGTTCAAATGAACCATAAAATATAGCCGACATCTTACGCTAATAACGTTGTAGCCTATTTGTTTTCAATATTGATTTGAATATTATATTACAAACTTTTGTCAATGGAAGTGTATAGGTGATCAATTAGAATGCAAGTTATAGTTCTTGTCTAATGTTACGGCGGGCGCTCTACATTCTGCCAAGAGAAGTGGGGATCGGGGAAGCGACCAACCCAGCGCGATAAGAAACGCAGCAGCAGTGTTGTCAACTCTAGCGAGAAGTCGCTAAACCTGGCGGATTTGTAATGCTAGTTGGCGACAAAAGACGTGAAAAAGTGACGAGCGACTTTTCTGGCTACTTCGTGTGCTCTGTAGCAACTAATCTGGAGAATTCGCAAAATATATGCGTAGGTACGTCTAAATACCGTTTCATAGTTATTAAATAAGTAAACACCCTCGCAATTCGCTTCTGATGCGCAAAGAGAAACCGAAGCAAAGCGTATCCCCTTTTCCAGTAAGGTTTGTGATGTTTGTAAACATCACTGCTCACAGCTCATTGTTATCCGATACTCCTCCTGGCTCCGTTGCGGCTGAGTTATTATAAAACAGAACGTTTGACTTCACGGTCGCGTCGTGCGTGGGTTCAGATTGTAGTTTTTTGTGTAGTGTGTGGTGACAAAGGAAGTGCTAGTGTAAATTATAAAGTTTGTGTGTGGATTTGTGCGCAGACCAGGACAGGGTAGTGTCCAGTATGGGAAAACCGCAATACAAGCAACATTGCTGGAAAGAGTGGGGAAAACTCTACAAATGGTTGGCCCCTGTCGATAGTGACACGGCGAAAGCGTACTGTAAGTACTCCAAAGTAGAACTATCTGTATGCCAAAGCTACTGATCTGAAAAAAAACTTTCGGAAACACAGAAACATAAAGTCAGATTTGGTTACTTCTGTTCTGCAAAACAGCAGAAAAACAGTTCAAACCGGAAAATTTAAATACTTCTAGTGCTGAAGCTGGTTTAGCTTTATTCGTTGCCGAACACTGTTCTTTGCTAACCGTGAATCACTTGTCCGAATTATGTATGAAAAGGTTTGGTGACAGCTGCAGTGCAGCATGCATTCGTCTGCATAAAACCAAGTGCACAGAAATAATAAACAACGTTCTTGCAATGCATTTTCTCGCTGATTTAGTATCTGACATCGGTAATCAGTGTGAAGTGCAGCGTTCAGAGGAAGAGGAAAGTAACGAGGAAATATTTTTATAGGCAAGTACTAGATTTTTTCACCTTTTTGCTATTTTTTAAAAGTACATTTGATTTAGCGACTTTTTCTAGAGCATTTACTTTTCATTTAGCGACTTTCTAGCGGATTTTCTAAGGACTTTTAGCGACTTTTACGTTCAAGTTGTTGGCAACACTGCGCAGCAGCCTTGTGTTAAGCTGCTGTAGTATGAGGTGCGTGAAGCACCTCCTCCCGCGACGTCGTAAGTCTAGGCGCATACGCTGTGGTCGGGTTGGTCTGCTGAATTTTCCTCGCTTCCCACCTTTCTTGCCAGCATATAGATCGTCCGCCGTAAGAGTAGACAACAGCTATAATTTACGTTCTATTTGATCGCGTATAAATCTTTCAGTTGAAATTGTTGCTTATTAAAAAACTGTAGGTAGATGGTGTGACCTTGACTGGATTATTTTGGTGGCGTCGGCTTTAGGAGAATGTTTTACTTTTATTAATTTCATCATATCATCACTCATCCCTATCTTCTCAAATGAGCCAAAAGTGGCACAAAAAACGAAGTAAAATAAAGCAAATCAATCAATCAGTGTGTCGAGACCACCTCTCCATCGTTCGACAAGAGTTTGTGTAATACCCAGACACAGGGCGATACTGTCTCGAACCCTTGAAAATATTGCTCACATGCACAGGTTCGTATTTGAAAACTATCTTGAATCCAATCGCTCTAAGTGGCAGCTTACAAATGGTTAGTGGTTTTGCAGAAAAAGAAAAATTCGAAATTAGGTTTCTGTCCGAAATCAGGATTCTCCTGGGCCGAGACCGAGTGGAACACCCTGTATTTCATATATACATTTCATTCATTCTCTCATCTGATCATCTTCTAGGTCAACGTGACGGTACACATATTTTATGTTAAATAAATAAATATAAGTAAATATCAACATGACTTAAAGGTGTTCCAATGGAAGTGAAGAAAATTCAACCATGGCTTAAATGGCCAGAATTAAGATATATTTTAAAACAGTTTTATCTAGACATCCCAACTGACAATACTAACAGCGATCAGCCTCCAACGCATCACAATATCCATCGAAATAATAGTATCTGATGCCATGCAATGGTGGTGGTAGATGCACATTGCAAGGTGGTTCGATTTCCACTTTAAACTGTAGGTCCAGTCCCGATTAGCCTTTCTGTGCATAAAGCGGTGTTAAGAACTAACCCAAACAAGTAACAAGTCCATGTGATGAAAATTCAAATATATTCTTTTTATAAAAATAATTTTTCATTCTACCACAATTTAGTCTATCTCCCTAAGATACAACTCCCCATTTATTTCATTTTATTTCCCACACACCTCATTAAATCACAAAATCAATAAGTGTCTTTGTTATGTTTCTAGAGTAATACAGGATATAATTGTAAAGATTAGTGAGAATACCAGGTAGGAATGTGTTCTGTACATTTCGCAGGGGGAGCAGTTGCCCCCCTCTAACTACGGGCCTGCATTTATTTCCTTTCACCTTACGTCGACTAATTGCGCGAGGTATAAAATGGCCACCGTACGTTCCTCGCCTGTCGTACCGCTTGCACCGTTACTAAGCCATCCGAAACCAGCTTGTTCCACCCCTTTTGGCGCGGAGACGCTCTCGCACATTGTTGCAACATTTATTCCCATATGATTTGGTATGGAGGGCGGTGCTTGGGTTGCGGCGTGATCGACGGCAGATTACTGACAGCTGGCGCAGCCAATGGGGGCCGAGTTATGACCGTCAAACACCAGCGCGCGCTTCGAATGAACCGCCAATCATCATGTAGTTCCTCTCTATTCACGTTTTACGAACACTATTGTGTTTATTTGGTTCCTCGCTTCGGGGTTTGGTGCTTGTGGCTTCCTCTTACATAACGTTTCGTCAACGCAGTGTGTGACCTAAGAAATAACAAATGAATAACGATTCCTCGCAAACACTCTTAAGTTTGCACCTTCCTCTCTTGGGGGTGCTGTGCTTGTCCGCCCATTCTTTGTCAATATCTCAACTTCCATGGAGTGTATAGCAGCCACACCCAGATTCCCGCTATCCTCGGGAGTAGCTCTATTACGTGTAAAAATCTCAGTCCAATCAGAGCACTTTTAAAACTTCCTCGCTTTGGAATGAAAAGTCGAGCTTCCTCTTAATGGAGGGTGGGAAAACAGGGGTGTGTGTGTGTGTGTGTGTGTGTGTAGCATGTCGTTGTATCCAATAAGGAATTTCGGATAATGGTTAACGTTTTCGGATATTTTAGATGGTGAAAAAACGTCTCTACATACAGGACACATGCCTCCTCTATAGTGTAGTGGTAACATTGTCAACTGCTCTCCGGTTCGACACACCGTAGTAGAACATAGTGGTCTGAATTCCACTTCAAACTGTAGGTTCAGCTCCCATTAACCCATCAGTGCATAAATATGGACATAAAACAAGAATCAAACACATAGGACATATGATACAACATTCGCCAGTTTATTTTCTTTAATTCAGCACTTGAATTAGAAATTCCAGAAATTCAGAATTCAGCATTAGAAAAACCGCTAATTTTATTTCTGTAAATATTGTATTTGTTCATATTTATTACAATAATATGAACAATCACATAATACTACGTATATAATTACGTAATATAAGTATATTATATATGTGGCCGCGGTGGCTCAATCGGTAACGCGTCTGCTAAAGGACCCGGGTTCGATCCCCGGCCGGTTCAAATCCGGGAACTTTTCTAACGTTGGAAGCGGCCCCGGCGCCCACCCAGCGTCGAATAACATTGGTACCTGGGGGAAACCCTGGGGGGTAAAGGCGGTCAGGGGCACATCACATCACTGATCACATCACCCCTACTCATGACCGAATCAAGAAAGTCTGGGGCGTTACCCCCACACCCACTATACGGCTTCATGGCGTAGTGCTAAGCACAGGGGAACACTTTACCTTTTTTTTACGTATATTATATATATGCAGTATGAAAGTGGCAACTCCATAATGAAACTGAATCAAAAATTGTCATATTGTATTACATATAAGGGTAACAAATAACAATATTATTGTATTACTTCCTTTGGTATTGTTGTTAAATACGGTGATATCTTAGTGGCTAGATTTCGTATCGTGTTATCAAACCCTGAGTATTTTTCGAACTCCCATGATAAAATAATAAGAGCCTCGTAAAAGGTATCGTGTGGAGTTGTAAATACGTATCTAGTTCTGGTATCTTAACAGCAGATTGGCAATTTTATTGTCACAGGGGTGACATTCAGACAATTTACATTCATTTCTTTAATTATCTTCTAAGCACCTTTAAATATGTAACTCTATCGATCCATGCAATTTCATTTTCCTTGATGAAAGTTATTTAATTTCAGAATATTCCTCCCCCGTCTCAATTTTCAGCTACATAAAATATATTTTTTTAATTATGATGGGTGTGACACTTCTGAGATTTGACTTTGGGACCTTCCTCAGTCTTTTAGAAAAATCTATGAAACATGTTAGTTTACTAAAACAATTTTATTTTATTTTCACAAATAAAACTTTACTCGACATTTATAAGTTTCTAGTTTCTAAAAATATTACTAAACACTTATTTTCACAATCATTTTTTTCCTGTGACTGGTGTGACACCTTGCACATTATTTACTTTGTAGTGTTATGGAACAATGAAGAGGCTATGAAAATTATCATGAATAGATTATTCAAAGTTTTTTTTTCATAAATTAAGTACGATATCTCAAAGTTTAAGACGTAGGAACAATAAATGAGACAATTAAAAATAAATTAGAATTAATTTAGTTTCTTATGGTGTATTACTATATTATAACGAAACTCAAGTAAGTGGAAACACCACACATGAAAACCTACTTCTACTGTAAAAATTAATAGTTTTGAAACAAAATATGTATGTTGGTTGCCCCGGTGGAGAAGTGGTTAGCAAATCGCGCTACGACGCCAGGGGTCACGGGTTCGAATCCTGACCAATACATGGATGTTTGTGAGTGTTGATTCATCAATTTCATCATGTCATCACTCAATCCCATCTTCGCAAATTAGCCAAAACTGGCACAAAGAGCGAAGAAAAATAAAGCAAATCAAGCAATCAATATATATGTTAATGGAAAGCCAAGAAACTAATGTTTGTATTAAAAATTACAAATTCTACAGTTTTTCATCTAATTTTACAAATAAAAAGTGGTACTTTGAAAACAAATAACCTTGTTTGTACACTTTCACAATGGCCGCGGTGGCTCAGTCGGTAACGCGTCTGACTACCATGCTCAAGGTCCCGGGTTCGATCCCCGGCCGGTTCAAATCCGGGAACTTTTCTAACGGTGGAAGCGGCCCCGGCGCCTACCCAGCGTCGAATAACATGGGTACCTGGGGGAAACCCTGGGGGGTAAAGGCGGTCAGGGGCGTGATGCTGATCACATCACCCCCACTCACGACCGGATCAAGAAAGTGTGGGGCGTTACCCCCACACCCCCTATACGCCTTCATGGCGTGGTGCTATGCACAGGGGAACACTTTACTTTTTTTTTTACTTTTTTTTACTTTGTACACTTTCACATGGAATTGCTCAGATTCAAAATTGTAAAAGGTAATTATTAATCCTTAACCACAGTCGTGAACATTTTGGGCACTAACACAGTCTTGCGGTCCACAGGACCTCTATGAAAAAAAGAAAAAAAATAAATATATCAAGGCATATTTTAAATTATGTGAATTTAATAATAGCTGATGTTTCGTTATTCACTGAACACAATTACGTAGTTTTGAGAGCGAAACATTATTTTTTAACTTCCCTAAAAAAAAATATATTGTGAGCTTAAGCAAAACAAATATACCAATCCAAAATATCTCTTAACTGAGTATTTACAAATAGCTGATCAACGTGAATTTAGTCCTTAGTTATTGTTTAACATCCATTCTTCAAAACGACGATTTTTCCCTCTTTTCAGTATATGCCACAAATAAAAAAAATCTGCAATTCTCTTGTGTATTGATCGTAATAAATCATCGGTGATTTTAACCCTCAAACACAGTCGTGACGTCCGCGGGACCGCAGTATATAAATAGAACACCACAGAAGCAGATAATGCAACCTTTCCCTTCACGCTTTTAAAGCACACTGAAGTTGAGAAGGTTACTGAGAGAAAGGTAGCCTCAAGGTCAAAACTACTGGCAGGGTAACAAGCAAAAGGAACGCTCCGGTCCGTGGGACGTCACAACTGTAGTTGAGGATTAAATCAAAATTAAGTAATCATTTTTTACGCATTATACAAGACATAACTATTAGAACGAGTCGGGAGTACAACTTAATAACCCAAAAAGTATGAAATTGAGAAGACACAAGTGAAATTTCGTCAATTACATTGTTGCTTATGGGTTACCAGATGTTCCCGTGCGTTTCTGGCTATCAGCGGCTACTGAAGGAATTTCATTCACTATTGTACAGCAACTGCAAACTGTGTAGAAACTGAATTCAATGTTAACTCAATTTTGATCGGAATGTGGGTTATCAAGTTTTACTCTCCAGCCGCCCACTTATTTACATTTATAAATAAATAATATATAAATTATAATTATAAATTATAATCAGTCACCTTTTCTGTATATGTGAATAGGTCGTATAAAAACCCAGTTTGAACCAAGGTGATTTCTTCGTATATCATACATTCAAATGTATAGTACGTCTGCGTTATTCATGGCCATCGACGTATGTGCGCGTGCGCTATCTGGATGAATCCACTGGAAAAATTGGGGTGGCGGCTGCGAGTTGAATGCAGACGGGAAGCAGCTTCAGTGAAAATTCTTGATTGGTCTACTTTGAAAGCATTTGTTACGATATGTAACAAAGCACAAACACAAAAATGGGACTCATACTTAACAATCAAACCCGTAGAAACAAAATACTGAACAGATCTGAAAACTTAATTTTTTTTCTTAGCATATGTTACTCCTTACTTCTATCGGGTTTGGATTTTTGAATTTCTGTTTTAAGTCTACTTTATGCACAGATGGGATAATAGGGACTGTACCTACAGTTTAAAGTGTTGTCCGAATCACTGTGTTTTTTTAAGCGGATATCGAATCCGAGTTTCCTTGTTTACAAGGTGACAATGTTACCACGACGTCATAGGGAAAGCCCTCTCTATGTTTTGGATTATCAACTCGAGCTAGGTGCCAAGGGGAGAGCACTCTATTCTGAAAAGGGCCTCCCCGATGGCGCAGTGGTAGCGTATTCGCCTTGTAATGAAAGGGTCCCGGGTAAGATACCCGGTGGAGGCACATAGTGTTTAGGAGCCCAATTTAAACTGTAGGTCCAGTCCCAATTAGCCTTAGTAGGGCGACAAACTGGCCAAAACCTGTCACCTCGTGGGAACGTCACCGCCACAAGCGGCAAAACTATTTTTTCTGAAAGAGGTTATCATAGAGAGTGTAAAGAGTGATGTTGCCTACTTCAAAACCTGGAACGGTGGCAGCCATATTGGATTCAAAATGGCGGCAAGTTATATAGACTTAACTTACTATTTCTCATGGAAACTTTACTATGCTATACAGATTTGCGAAACTGGTGCCATTCGAAAGAGGAAGCTTCAACGAAGTATAAAATTACCATAAAACTAAGTTTTCTTGTTATCCCTTCAATATAGAAACAAAATACTTTCAAATGTATATATATTTTTTTTGCTCTCAAAATTACGTTTTGTCTCATAACATGGTAAATATCAATCAGATCGAAAATGTGGTTATGATAAAAAGTAAAGTAGTGTTTCTCGTGACTATTTTGAAAGTTGTTTCACTATGTTATCTTTCTTAGTTCCGAAGTTATGAATCAAAATATATTTGTCGGCGTTGCATTATACATAACACCTAGCATAAAGCCGATTTAAAACAACAAATCAATCAATCAATCAAAACTATATTTCCAAATCACTGCTGTCAACACTCTAGACTTGACTCAGAAGTGTTCTATTAGTTGAAAATCACTTTATGCTGAGATAGGCTAATCGGGACTTGGATTAGCAGTTCCAAGTAAGATACGAACCGCTATGTAATAAGCTCACGATCCCTAGTGAGAAAAGGTTTGGAGTGTAACCTTGCATGCAGACTCAATAATTCACCTATCAGTTCTGAAATTTCATACCATAACAGAAATGATTGACGGGTACTCAAAATTTGTATTACAGAATCCATTCCCAAGATGCTGCGTCTTACGCTTTACCTCTACCGGGAACTCTCAACCCACCTCTTGATGATATATTTCCCGAGTGGTCTTATGGTGGTGGTGTCCTGGTGCAGCTTCATCATTAAGCCAGAACTGGTTCCAGGAAGAATTACCTTCATCATTACAACTCTACTTACACTAGTTACCATGTTCAACTCTCTCAGGTACGTTAATCATAATTCTTACGACTGAAACATTCTGATTTGTACTTTTTTAGTTAAAACAATCTTGATAAATGACCATAACAAAAAAACCGCAAGCACGGACTAACAGTGCCAGCCAGCCTAGCAGTTTCCACGGATCATCGCATATCGCTGTGTGCCGTGTTGCCAAGTTCCGCGTACATCTTTATTCCGCTGAATAAAAGTCTGTATAAAATCGGTTTATCAGTGTGAATTGACAACGATATTGTTTATTTAAAGAAACAGATTCCAAGAGCTTCAAAGCAAGACCAATATTTTATTTGTAAGACTACCCAATACTAAGAAAAAGTTGTTTTGCAAAATTGACGATAACGTTTTTTTTTAACAAATTTTAAAAATCTGAAAATTACCATTTATATTTAAAACCATTTTGGCCGCACCATACAAAAATTTCATCACGGTCAGACAACTAGTTTTTTACATATAGAATTTCGAAAACAGCGATCGTTTGCAAAATCCAAAAAACCGCCTTTTCTTTTGTTCTCACCAGGATAAAAATGTAAGGCATACTCGAAAACAAGTTGGATAGCATAGATTAACGCCGAATTGAAAAGCTAAATTTTGATGTAATTTGTATTTTTGTAGGACTACTTGTTAATTTTTAATTGGAGTCCAAACTGGAGTAACTTTAATTTTTAATCCAATAGTAGTGGTATTGATGCAAGGGAGAGATGCATAAAATAGTACAGTAAAATCTTGTTAATCCGGACAAATGGGGGGGATAAGGTGGCCGGTTTATGGAATGTCCGGAATAACTGAAATAACCTAAAGGAACAGTAGAAAGTGCATTAAATCTCCGTTTATAGCAAAAGAAAACACTTTTATTATGGTGTATTTAAAGGGAATAGGCCTAAATACACTATACAGTATAGTGCAAAGTCTGCGGAAAACAGAATTTCATCAGTGGTTGACTGCCTTTTCATTGGGAAGTTCTCTTGTTAACTTCTAGCCACATTTAAAACCTTGCATTCTGCTTTTTCTTTGCCTTTTGCCTGTCTGGATTATCGGTATCCGGATTAACGAGGTTTTACTGTATTTAAAATGACTTCGCAGTATTAGATTATTATGATACAATTAACGTTTGCCTCTGCTACCACTGACAACAAATAGAGTGCTCTTCTTAGATTCGGTTTTTCATTTTGTCACTATTTCTCACCTACGGTTCAAGTTTCCCTAGTGTGGAATAAATTACCATATTTGAAAATGTACTATATTTGTTGCTATAAATGAATTAATGTTTGGACTTTTGATGTGTAAGGATGATGGAAAGATAGTATTTTCAGATTTATTTTTTAATGTTCAACCAGGGAGAAGCTTCGACCTTCCCTAGGGGTGAAGCCAGTGGAGTTGTGGATCATAGCATGCATGTCCTTTGTTGTCGCTGCATTGTTGGAGTATGCTATTGTTCTTCTGCGTGGAAGATGGAGAAGGGGTGGGAAGAACAATGAAAATGATGTGACGCGAAACATCATCACAATTCAGGGGTCATCCGTATCAGAGGTAAGTTAGGCTTGTCAGTATATAATCCCTATAACTAAGTAACTCTCTAGCATTCTTGAACCCGAAGGTTCATGGCTGCAGCAACACAGGCTTTCCATCTGTCCCTATCCTGAGCAAGATCTATATACTCTTTTCCATCCCTACCAATTTCCTTTAGGTCCTTTTCAACATTATCCCTCCATCTTCGTCTTGCTCTTCCTGCTGGTCTCTTACCATCAGGTTTCCCAACAAGTATCCTGTAAACTCTTCTTTCCTCTCCCATTCGTGCCACATGGCCTGCCCACCTAAGCATACAAATTATGTGCTTCTAAATTATGTAACCTTCTCCACTCACTTGTCTCCTCATCCCTTTTAGGGCCAAATATTTTCCTAAATATCATATTTTCAAATACTATCAATTTATGTTCCTCTTTCAGTGTAAGGAACCAAGTTTCGCATCCATATAATATTACAGGCAAAATTATTGTTTTGTATATTTTAACTTTTAGTTTCTTAGATATTAAACGAGAAGACAAAAGTTTATGAAGAGAAAAGAAACATGCATTTCCTGAATTCAGCCTGATTAATTATATAATCCCTATCCTGAACTTTTTTCAGATTCACTTGGAGCGTGGAAATGTCACACTTTCCTTGTTAAGACACACCAAAACTTGTTTTTTTATTGTTATAAGAAACGTTTGTGATACTATTTTACAACAATTTAATAAATTTATATGATAAAGATACACCTGCTCAGTGCCCGAGAAACGTTTTTCATTTGAAGGGGTACAAAAGTTCAATCCTCGCGCGCACACGCACAAATGCCAGCTTAAGGAAGACGTAAAAACCGGCTCGCCTCCTTGGGTAACATACTCTCGGTACCTATTTACACACTATAGCTATTTTCAGTTCTTACGGCGGGCGCTCTAGAAGCTGGCACGGGAAGTGGGGAGCGGGGATTACAGACCAACCAGACAACAGCAGTGGCGGCGAGAGACACGAAGCGGCCGGAAAAAGTACTACGTGAAACTCTTTCTACTGGCCTCTACGTTTCTTACCGTGCTGGATTGGTCGCTTCCCCGTTCCCCACTTCACCTGCCAGCTTCTAGAGCGCCAGCCGTAAGAACTGAAAAGAGCTATAATTATAAATAATGATAAGCCTCCATAACCTCAGCTGCGAGAGGTGAAAACACAACTTTTAAAATAACTTTAAAGAACTCGCACAGTCAAATGCATTATCTATCGTCATGGTTGGACCCGGAACATATTTGGATATGCAAGTAAGGATTCTTACCAGTCTCAGTGATAGACATGGCTCTCCTCGGAACTCTCGAGATCCTCTCCAATACCCGCTTCACCAACGACTCCCGATTTACTCCCCTCACTCTTTATTCTTCTCTCGTTTCACACAAAAATCCCCAGTTCTTCAGATGTCATCCTTCCTACTCGCACACTTCCTGCTTATCCTCCTCAGTAAATCCAACTCGGCAATAACTGACATAAGCATTCCATTAAAATTTCCTGGCTAGGCTGATTGCTAACTGTCTGGGAGAAATGACATCTTTTATATTACTAAATTTCCTCTTCCTGATTTTTAATGATCATCCTTCCTTTCCCTTTATGCACAGTTATCATATCTTTACGCTATGCAATATCTGTAAATATGTGTACATTAAATTCACAATCGTGTCTGTAATGAAAGTGTTAGTTCAAGAAGAGCTGCGAATTTTGTTTGGATTAGGCTTTACTAAGGAGTACTAAGGAAGGTTCAAAGTTTTCCTAATAGTTGGCACCACCAGTTTGTCAATATATCCCGTCATGGGACAGAGACAGTATAGCAGTCACGCCTGGACTTTGCGCATGAATTCTCTTGTGACAAAATATAAAAATGCTTCGGCAACACTTGTGTGTCATAATAAACTCTATTCGTGTTCCACGAAAATATCTAGAATAATGATGTAAGATATAAGAGATATGGTTTCATAAATTGGGTATTTAATTTCAGTTTAAAGCATAAGGCAACGTGATATATGTGTTTCTAATGATTTTAAAATACGTTTTCTTCTATCAAAACGTTTTACAGGAATGCATTAGATACACGTAACTCAAACAAAAATACTAAAACACTTTTTTTATTAATAACTTCATAAATATTATTTCTGGTCAGTCTCTTACGTAATGGCAATTTTAATTTTTTTCACTATTTACTAAACATTAATGAACTTGTTCTCGCTCAGTGATTTGTCAACGTACAGCAAAATCCCTGGACAAACAAACCTGAAAGTTTAGGGTGTTTTTTTTTATTTTGCCTTAAGCGCCCACTTAGAAGGTCTTTTCCGACATTCATCCCCTAAAAGAAGGGAAGGAGGGAAGGTAGTGTTAAACCTTTTTACATACATTTACAGCTCAAATCCCTGTACACAAAATCACGAATATACTTATATTAGAAGCTAAATTACTACACAGATGATCCTAGGTATATTGTATGTCGCTTTACTTGTGTTTTACGGATATCTATTTAAACGGACTAATTACCACAGCTATTAATTTCATGAACATACAGGGTGTTTCAACTGATTTGCTCTGATTTCAATCTTCATTAAAACAATTACTACAACAGATACAAACCTATACAAGGCACCGTTGGAAAGAGGAAAGTTCAAGGTTTTACAAATAGTTGGCGCCACCAGTTTGTCAATATTTCCCGCGCTGCGCTGAACTGTAGTCGTTGTCGAAGACAGGGAAACAGAAACTCCTGGACTTTCCGCATGAATTTTCGGATGATTGTGTGATGGAAAATCTACGGATAAGTGAGGAAGGTTATTTTCATCTCACCGGAAAAACGAATAAACAGAACATTCGATTTTGGGCTACCAAGAACCCACTTGAGTTTCAAATGTCTTGTATGTATGAACATAAACATTAGCCTTGTCACTGTGAAGGACTTTTCATTTAATGGAAGCATCACACTGTAATTGTTCGCGACAACCATTCATAATGCGCAGCTCTTCGTGGATGTATCCGATTAAAATCTTGTGCAATGACATGCGAACTTCTCTCCCTAGACGTCACTTTGATCTCGATGCGTTACCGATGCGCTAAACAAATTTTAAGGCATTTTTTCTAACACCTCGTAAAGGAGCAAATTGGTACAATAATTCAGTCATAACTTTTTACTGGTTAATGATACGTCAAATATCCCTTCACCATTCCATTTCTCGTGAAATTATAGCCTGATTTGATATATCATATCACCCCCTTCCCATTTAAAATTCTAAAGTTGAATCAAGATGGCGGACATCAGGATGGCTGCAGTGCTGCAGTGGCCTTGTTCCAAGGGTGTTAAGCGACCTTTTTGAGCCACCCTGTATATTATTGCGGACCTAACCTTTATTTACATTAGAGGCTTTCAACGAACCAATAACTTTATTTAGTTACTGCTCACTGTACATTGAAAAAATATATGTTCGTTGAACATTGTTGCAGCCGAGATACAAAACAACTTTTTTTTCTGTTTAAATTTATAGATTCGCTCATAATTATTTTCAATAATTCCTGTTTATTTACAAGGCATTCACTATTAAAGATGCGTGTGTTTTAAAATGTTGTGCTTTTCTCCGTGCGTCATGGGAATAATTGAAATATTTATTATTATTGCTTAATCTGCTTTATTTTACTTCGCTTTTGTGCCACTTTTAGCTAATTTGCGAAGATGAGGATGAGTCATGATGTGATTAATTTGATGAATGGATATTCACAAACATCCATGAGCAGGCCGGGATTCTAACCTGGAACCCCTGGCGTCGTAGCGCGATGTGCCAACCACTCCACCAAGGGTAACGGCAATTATTGTTATTGTTGCAAATCTTTGAGTGTGATAAATTGGCCATTCTTTAGAAAAAATATTTCACATTATTTTTCATATTTCAGAACCTCAAGAGGGGGGGCTGTAAACCCCGTAACCCCCCAATGCGTACGCCACTGGTACAGCATAACAGTTTCTATATGTTACCAATTATGTATATCCATGTAATCTATTTTATGTCAACGTTCTGCGTGTGATGAATATCTTTTGAAAGCACAATTAATTATGTACGTATGTAAAATACACAAATCGTGGAGAACTAAAAACACTTACAAATGAGAGGAAATCAGAGAGAATTCTTAAATTGGAAAAGACCGTCGAGTCATATTTTTTCTGTTCCTCCAGCAAATTGAGTGTTGTGGATATTTTGAAATATGATGAAATATTTATAGCAAGTAAGTTTAAAGTTTTAAAAAAAACTTACTTTTCTTGCAATGTAAAGAGCTTTTAAATGTTTTGCTAAACAATAGTTCATTCAATTACTATTTACTTCGTAATACCTGTATTTCATTATTAAATATTTCAGAACCATCTGGTGGCAGTGAAGAATACTAAAGCTACAGTCACTCATAAACGTTCCTGTGTGCGCTTGAGAAATCTAATTCGACAAGATGGATGTCTTGATGTATTCTCGTTGATTGTATTTCCACTCTCCTTCATTGTGTTCAATATCTATTACTGGACTTCGAATCTCAATAACATGCATAGTAAATGGAACGAACTTTTGAATGAGAACGTCTGATAAATAACATTCTATTCATTAGCAATATGTAATTATATGTAGTGAAAACATAATACTCCTAATGTGTTGACCATCAATTGTCGGTTTTTTGAAAGTATTACATTTCCTCGTAGTTAAAATTTCAATTAATTTGATTAATTTTCCTTATATAGTGAAACATCGTTAATTCGGACTAATTTGGGGGATAAATTGACCGGTTTAACCAAACTCCGGATTAACTGAAATAACCTATTAGAACAGTAGAAAGTGCGTTAAAACTCAGTTTATAGCAACAAAACACGTTTATTATGGTGTATTTAAAGGGCATAGGCCTAAATACACTATACAGTACAGTTACAGTACAAAGTCTGCGGGAAACAGAATTTCGTCAGTGATTGACTGCCTTTTTTTGGGAAGTTCTCTTGTTGACTTGTAGCCACATTGAAAACCTTGCATTCTGCTCTTCTTTCTTTTCTCTTTTTTGCCTTTTGCCTGTCCGGATTAAGCGAAGTCTTGCTTATCGGTGTCCGGATTAACGAGGTTTTACTGTATTCTGTCCTCATGGTAAATTTAATTGAAATTCAAATGTATTTATTTAAGTGTTGTGCAGATTTACACCTTTACACAACATTGTGTATATTACATACTTGCATAATACAATTTTGCAGAGTAAGATTAGCTACATAAAAGAGGCTTATAATAATATACAAAGGCTGTGGCAGAGAAGGTGAGACAGATTTTTCCTGGCAACACTGTCTATGGTTTCGGCACTAGTCACGTCGTGTAGGATGACTCATTCTGTTTCCGTAGCAAGTTGTCACATCTTGCGAAACCACGTTAGTGAGCAGCTGTGTTGATTTACGTGGGACGTGTTTCGTTTACCCCTCCAGTTTTTTGTGCATAACATTGCTTGTCGCGATGAGTATTCAAGATGAACAGCGACATGCCATAAAATTTTGTTGGTGTTTAGGGAAAAGTACTGCGGAAACATATGCAATGTTTCAACAGGCATATGCCGATCAAGACAGACTGAGTAGAGCCACAGTATTACCAAGGAGTAATTGAGACTCTGCACCAGTACGTAGCAAAAAAGAGGCCGCATTTGAAGAACTCCTTCATATTGCACCACGATAACGCACGCCCGCATACCGCGCGGGCTTTTCAGGATTACGCGACGAAGAGAAAAATTGAAATTTTCCCGCATTCAGCATACAGCCCGGACCTTAAACCCTGCGACTTTTGGCTATTTCCACTTTTAAAGGCCGCTTTAAGCGGTCGTCATTTCATGACGAACAAAGAAGTGATATCCGCAGCACACGTTTTCTTCAGTTCGCTACCTGACGACGAATTTTCAAAGACATTCACAAAGGGGCAGGAGCGTATGGACGCTTGCTTAGCTGTCAATGGTGCATATTTTGAAAAAGATGTAAGTCTACTCGATATGGCTTATTATGAATAAAAATTGTGTGGTTTGTAAATTTTTTGTTTCATTTTAATGATTCTTGGAGAGGTCCATGTACAGCGTCCCTCAAAAGTTTTAGGACAACGACATTTGAAGCTAGGCAACCCAAATTACGCAAGGCGCTGGTGGGTTGCGTGTAGAGTTAGGCTCAATTTCAGGGTTGCCATATGCACAATATATATTTATGAAATTCGCGAAAGGAATAAAAGCAAGTATTATTGTATAAAACTCTAAATAATTATGAGTATTACATTTGTCGCAAATAAGAAATACTTTCTGAAAGAAGAAAAATCGATTTTCTAGCATTTCATCGCTGATGAGTCTACACAAAGGGGAAGAGGAATAGTAAAGGAGAGAAGAAAAGATAGGACAGATGTGGATAGGAGAAGTAATGAGGAGTAGGCGAAAAGATGCGAAGGGAGATGAGGAAAATAGAGCAAAGAGGTGAAGAGAGGAGGGAAACGAAATGAGAGGAGAGGAGAAGAGTAGGTTTGAGAGGAGAGGAGGAGACAAGAAGAGCGGAGTTTAGAGTAGAGTAAATGAGAGAAAATGAGAAGAACAAAGAGAAGAGGAGAAGAGTGCAGTGGAGTCAGAAATCTAAGATAGGAGAGGAGATAAGAGGAGTGGATAAGAATGGGATTGATACAGGAGGCGAGAACAGGAGGGAAGGCGATATGACATATATGGAGAGGAGAAGAAGGGGAAAGAAGAAGGAGGGGAGAAGGAGAGAAGAGAAAGGAGAAGAGGTATTTGCAAAAAATATCGTCTCGACGTCAAGTATTGATGCATTGATCAAATTATCGATATTCAATAATATTTTAAGATGTATTGGAGAATGTATTAGTTCGGTGCGAAATGCTTTTTGGCTGAGTTCAGAGCAAGATAAAATCTTCCACGTAAGATCTTTGATTTTACCTGCGATTATACTACTAAAAACATGGATGTAATTTTCATATTTATAAGAATTATCCAATTTTTCTCCACTTCTCAGTTCGTTGAAATGAAGGTTTTGTTATTTAACATTTCTCCTCCACCTATCGTTAATTCCAAACAGAATCATTCCAATTCACACTGCATGGATAATGAACACAATGGGATATGTCTAAAACTTACGAAAATGTTCTGCCACGGGAGGGGTTTGAACCTACGACCATCAAGTTGACAATCCTTAACGGTAAACATTACCCTACCTACCATCTTTCGTTCTTGAGAGTAGCTAGGAGGAGCTGACCAATGTGAAATGTAATAGATGCAAGTCTCCTCCTACATGTAATGTGCAAAGAATACTTGTTTGTAACAAAGAAAACGAAGGTAGTACGAATCAGCGCAAATATTAAATGGAGTATTGCACATGATGAAAACTTTTCATTCGATATTTGCGGAGGTATCCTTGCATTGAACTCTAGTGGGTAAAGAAGTAAAATGAGTATGTCCAGAATTACCACAAATATAAATAGTTAATTCATTATTTTTCTAGAAAATTCCAGATGGAGAACAATGTAGGCACTTTACACTGCTATTACAAATAATGTTACAATGTTCATGTTTAATGAAAGGAGAATCAAAAAGAAAACACCTCGTAGGCAGACTCGAACCTGGGACCTCTAAATATCCAGTCGAGAACTCTAACCACCACACACGTCTTTAGCTTCGATTGAAACAACAATTTATATATATTCAGTCACACCAATATTGTAAATGTCGTTGGATATTCATGTAGTTGAACTTTTACTTAATCTTGAATTGCTTTTCTTGTATTAGCAGCTATCTTCGTGAAAAAAAAATTCGAAGTGATGAAGAAAAACGAGAATATTGGTAGCTGTTCTGAAAATGCGAGTTATTTCTTCTAACTTATTTTTGTGATTGGACATTATTAATGGAAAATATCTATAGGCCTCTACATTGCAGGACGCGTTAATTACGCTTTATGGACAGTAAGGCTAATCGGGACTCGACCTACAGTTTAAAGTGGCCACATTGTGCCTCCACCAGGTATCGAATCCTGGACTCCTTGATCACAAGGCGGCGACGTTACAGCTACGCCATCGAAGAGGCTTCGAAGTAATTCAATGTTTATAAACAATGTAAGCTTTATTTCAACCTGCGAATCCTCAAACTACCTGCACAGCATGTGTGGAACTGCTTGCATTTCTCGTTTTCGTGAAACAGCTATCAATATTCTCGTTTTTCTTCATCACTTCGAAATTTTTATCTCAAAGATAGCTGCTAATACAAGAAAAGCAATTCAAAATTAAAGTAAAAGTTCAACTACATGAATATCCAACGACATTTACAATATTGGAGTGACTGAATATATAAAAATTGTTGTTTCAGTCGAAGGTAAAGGCGTGGTGTGGTGGTTAGAGTTCTCGACTGGACATCTTGGGGTGCCAGGTTCGAGTCTACTTACGAGGTGTTTTTTTAATTCTCCTTTTATTAAAAAAAGAGCATTGTAACCTTTTTTGTAATAGCAGTGTAAAGTGGCTACATTGTTCTGCATCTGAAATTTACTAAAATAAATTAAACAAATAAATAAATTGACATGTTCAAAGGGATATTTTCACGTGTAAGATCGTGAATTACGTATGATACTCTAACGATAATTGGGTACTGCTTCAAAGACAGTGACAAATATTAATGAAATAACTATTTATATTTGTGGTAATTCTGGACATACTCATTTTACCCCTTTACCCACTAGAGTTCAATGCAAGGATACCTCCGCAAATATCGAATGAAAAGTTTTCATCATGTGCAATACTCCATTAAATATTTGCGTTGATTCGTACTACCTTCGTTTTCTTTGTTACAAACAAGTATTCTTTGCACATTACATGTAGGAGGAGACTTGCATCTATTACATTTCACATTGGTCAGCTCCTCCTAGCTACTCTCAAGAACGAAAGATGGTAGGTAGGGTAATGTTTACCGTTAAGGATTGTCAACTTGATGGTCGTAGGTTCAAACCCCTCCCGTGGCAGAACATTTTCGTAAGTTTTAGACATATCCCATTGTGTTCATTATCCATGCAGTGTGAATTGGAATGATTCTGTTTGGAATTAACGATAGGTGGAGGAGAAATGTTAAATAACAAAACCTTCATTTCAACGAACTGAGAAGTGGAGAAAAATTGGATAATTCTTATAAATATGAAAATTACATCCATGTTTTTAGTAGTATAATCGCAGGTAAAATCAAAGATCTTACGTGGAAGATTTTATCTTGCTCTGAACTCAGCCAAAAAGCATTTCGCACCGAACTAATACATTCTCCAATACATCTTAAAATATTATTGAATATCGATAATTTGATCAATGCATCAATACTTGACGTCGAGACGATATTTTTTGCAAATACCTCTTCTCCTTTCTCTTCTCTCCTTCTCCCCTCCTTCTTCTTTCCCCTTCTTCTCCTCTCCTTATATGTCATATCGCCTTCCCTCCTGTTCTCGCCTCCTGTATCAATCCCATTCTTATCCACTCCTCTTATCTCCTCTCCTATCTTAGATTTCTGACTCCACTGCACTCTTCTCCTCTTCTCTTTATTCTTCTCATTTTCTCTCATTTACTCTACTCTAAACTCCGCTCTTCTTGTCTCCTCCTCTCCTCTCAAACCTACTCTTCTCCTCTCCTCTCATTTCGTTTCCCTCCTCTCTTCACCTCTTTGCTCTATTTTCCTCATTTCCCTTCGCATCTTTTCGCCTACTCCTCATTACTTCTCCTATCCACATCTGTCCTATCTTTTCTTCTCTCCTTTACTATTCCTCTTCCCCTTTGTGTAGACTCATCAGCGATGAAATGCTAGGAAATCGATTTTTCTTCTTTCAGAAAGTATTTCTTATTTGCGACAAATGTAATACTCATAATTATTTAGAGTTTTATACAATAATACTTGCTTTTATTCCTTTCGCGAATTTCATAAATATATATTGTGCATATGGCAACCCTGAAATTGAGCCTAACTCTACACGCAACCCACCAGCGCCTTGCGTAATTTGGGTTGCCTAGTTTCAAATGTCGTTATCCTGAAACTTTTGAAAGACACTGTACATGCTTGTCTTTTAACTGCTACGCAGTCACGACTTCTTGACCTATTGCGCTCATTTTGGTCTCAATCGGCAGCTAATAAACAAAATTTTCACCCTAGTACATTTGCTAGCCAATGGAGGTCGCCGTTTTCCTATACAGGAATTAGTCTTACCTTCTCTGCGACAGCCTTTCTACATTCAATACGTAAGTCAGTTTTTTTCAAAAAATACTAAAATTAAAAGGTAATTGTTCTTAAATTAGCCTACATTATTGTAGAATTTCATTCCTATGTATTGAAACATGTACCCATACTAGCATTACCAATTTGTCTATCCAAGAGTTACATTTCAAGACTATACTAGCAATAACATTATGATGTCTTCTGGTGTTATAACGAGACGCTTTCACACATAATGTTTTCAGATTGGTTTCACAATCTACTACACCTGGTAGAATATTTTCTATAAATTGATGACAGGATATATTTCTTCTACATTCATTGTTAAATAATTTAAGTTTTTACTTAGCTTACTGTATTCATAATAGACATGAAATATTTTCAAAATCTTGTACAGTCACGGACACTGCCGGCTTGTAACGATTCCATTGAAAGTCAATGTATTCATTACAAGCTGGCAGTGTCCGTGACTGTACATACATCTGCAAAAAGTGAGTTGAAGATTTTCAATTACTAATGTATTACTTTCGAAATTTAATGGCTGCCATATTTGACAAGCATATTTTAAAGACAGCCTAATCATAATTATATACGAATGAAGATGAAAAGTTCCAAATTACTGCAAGCTTTCCATTTTCGTATCAATTTTCTAATAATAGATCTTGTATTCTTAACAATCATATTCATAATATATAATCACATGTATACAATTTGAGCGTTTATCTCTATTAACACCATCAGTTAATTATTCAATTCAACCGCTTTAAAGAACCTTGGTATCAAGACATTAACCTTTCAAGAAACTCTTTAACAAGCCTTCTTAGATGTCGGCTAAATTACACCCTAGACTTGTACACTAGGAAGATTGTACCATCCCTAATCTGTCAGTGTGGTGCAACAGAAGGAACACCTGATCATATTATATTTGAATGTCATCTCAATGTAACTACACGTGATTATTTCTTAAGAGATCTAAATGAAGCAGGATATAATGTCGCATACGCCTTGTCAACACTTTTGAGGAACCCAACCAAGAAAATAATATATGTACTTATCTACCATATTGTGAGAGAAAATATTGTAGCCTATTATAAAATTATGGAATTGTAAAATTATGAAATGTAAAACAAATATAACTGGTACATAGCTCAAAAGCTACAACCAAATATACATTTATATATTAAAAATAAATGTTTTGTACGTGCCCAGTAATATTCTTTCAGATTCATGTGAATATCTACATTCTCTGTTGTGTGTGTTTCAGAAATGATTTATATTGGTTGCATGCTTCCTCTATATTCTCTGTTTTCTTTTAAAAATAAACAAGACTCGGCTGCATGACAGATTATAACTCTTGACTTTGAAATAGTCAAAACGTCATACCTCTCTTGTAAAATTCATAGCCATGGAATTGGCAGGAAAAAATCATATCCTTTGAGTACAAACCTATTAATAGTGCACTGCTACAAACAGATAGAAATATTAAACTTTAATTGCTTTCACAGGCATTCAATTATTCCCCACTATATTCATTGTATTCGATTGATTGATTTAGCCCAAAATGTCAGAAAAGCAACACATAATAGGGAGAATACGAAATAAAAATACTTATTACCACAGATAATACACGGACTATTTTTCATGCACAAAGGAATGATTTACGTGCTGGAATTTTAGAAACTTGTAATTATTTTCCTAGGTTGTGCTTCTGGGCTACTAATTCTGTATATCTCGTAACTTAGATGTAGAAATCATTCAAACGTAACACGCATT
Organism: Lepisma saccharinum; assembly: GCF_977018435.1. Taxonomy (NCBI): domain Eukaryota; kingdom Metazoa; phylum Arthropoda; class Insecta; order Zygentoma; family Lepismatidae; genus Lepisma; species Lepisma saccharinum. The sequence goes on from NW_028143148.1 coordinate 141,766, forward strand.
AACTGAACAATGATATTTATACTTGTAGAACATTTTTTATGCACTTAAGGCGATCTCCTACCCCGGCGAAGGTTTGAGCAATTTTCCATGTAAGCTTATGGGCGTAACTTTAGTCACGATTATCTCGAGAACCAGTAGACAGATAATTTTCAAATTTTAACTGAACGCTGAGAAAGGATATTTCTAGAGAACCACTGATCGATATTTTCATTTTCTGCATCAACGTCCCCATAATTAATTAATTCATTTTATTTGTGAAATATCAGACTTTTTTTCACTTTTCTTGACAGGGCAACCCTGTTGCCGGCCGGCAGGTTCACTACAGCTGCTCGCGGTCGCCTAATGACCTTGTAGAAAGAGGGTTTGGAACACGGCGGGTGGTTTCGCCCCAACACACAACAGGTTTAGAAGATGAAAAGAAAGCAACATGTCTTTTGGCTTTTAACTGGGTAGCTTTTAAATTATGGACTGGAAGTGGTGGCATGAAATTGGTGAAGTGTGTTCCGGACCAAGAAAAATATGAAATTGGGATTTGGTCCGAGAGTTTGAGTCTGAGAGACAAATATGTTTCTAAAGCAGTGGCGTTTCCGTAACAGGGCTGGTTACTACATTATTTTTATTATTGTAAAACACACTATTCTTCCATTATAAATGTAGATAACGGACCATACTATATATGCATAAATAAATGTAGAGTTTGTTTTTAAATTTGTTTTATGCACAGAAAGGCTAGCCAGGGCTGGACCTACAGTTTAAAGTGGAGTCCGAACCACAATGTGCCTGCACAGGGTATCGACCTCGGGATTCCTTGATTACAAGACGACGACGTAACCACTACGGCATCGGGAAGATCCGCGTATAAATAATACATGATTACATACGTATATACTAGAGATGGCAAACAATATAAAGTTCGGATTAACCAGAACCGGCTACCTGGATCTGATCCTAGAACCGAGTGTCCGTTGATTGACTGATTAATTTTGTTATTATTCGTCGCTTTCTGATACTTGGATAATTGCAACAGTAATGAAGAATGCGTATTAGATGAAATTGTTGAACGGCAACTCACAAAAAAAACTTCTACGCCGTTGAAGTTTATGAATTTTACATAATGGCTACATTAGAACCAATTAACTATTAAATCAATCATTTCGAAAGCTCTTATCACTAATGCAATGAAACATTTCATGCACAAAATACAAGTAGCCTATTTATGCCAGTATAATATTTTAATATTTCAATTCCATTGCAAACACTATAAAAAGATAAAGTTACCTGTGCGTACCACTGTGGCATGAAGGCACATTAGAGGATGTGGGGATAGGGCCCCACACATTCTCGAACTGGACCATTTTGGAGGTGGTGATCAGCCCAATACTACTGCAGCTTTTGCCCCCCCCCCCCCCAGGTACCCATTGATTTGAGGCTAGGGCAGTCTCAGAGCCGCTTTATACGGGTACAAGGCCGGAAAAACTCCAACCTTAGATCACCTACCCGGAAATCAAACCCGGGTCTTTCGCATGGCAGTCAGATCCTTTCTCAGTGTTCAATCAAAATTTGGAAAATTTTTGTCGACTGGTTCTCGAGATAATCGTGACCAAAATACCGAAAACATCCCATAAGCTTACATAGAAAATGCTCAGACCTTCGCCGGGGTAGGAGATCGCCTTAACACTAACATTCAATGTCAATTTGTCGTATAGATATCTTATATCAGTGTAGCTTACCCAGTATTTTATAATCATACGATCGATCCCCTCGAACCTCTAGAGTATAAAGTTCGAAATTCGTAAATTAGTGATACCCTTGGTTGTCCATACGAAACTACAACAGCCTATACACACAGGGAACAAAATACAATCAATTTATTTTATGCATCAGAAACGCATTCCCGTGGCGCATTGGCTAGCACATCGCTCCACGACGCCAGGGGTCCCGGGTTCGAATCCTGGCCTGGGCATGGATGTTTGTGAGTGTCCATTCGTTAATTTCATCACTCATCCCCATCTTCGCAAATTAGCCAAAAGTGGCACAGAAAGCGAAGTAAAGCCAATCAATCAGAAACGCATTCATTGATGCACTGAAGTTTTTCTTTTTGGCCCCAGCAAAGAATCACTGCTTACAGTATGATTAATTTCTCTATATTGTTTGTAAAGGTAAGGCCAAAGTGCATGATATGATGCAGGTGAGTTCGGCTTTCTATGTCGAGCTGTACATTGAAGTATCAATTGATGCATTATTTTATGCACCGTCCTGCATTTTTCTCCATGATGCACTTAAACATATTGTCTGAGGTACATACTTCATGCATTTCTTGTTTCAACTGATGCATTTACATTTATGTGTGTAGCTAACCGAAAGGGCACAGATTAAGATCACCAGATTTTTAAAACAACAAAACAGGATATTTTTCAAACGGTACAAAACAGGACGACAAAATGTATACATTTTAATTTAAAAATTTAATGTTTCGAAACTAATTAAATAAATAAATGCTGTGTATATATGTGTATGTAACATATTTAATGTTTTATTATAATTATAATTATTAATAATATGGTGATATGTACTGCACTCCAACCAAGTAGTCCTTTAGAATTAGAAGTCATTCATGGATATTTTGCCCATGAATGGATTTTCTTCAGTACATCCTTATTTTAAAGTTCACACACGTGTGATTAAAGTTCACCTTATAAATCAACATAGCTTCGTCTGGAACAGGTTGAAACGTTACCTGTTAAGTATTTTTTATCTTAATAAACTGCCTTGGTCAGCAACATCCCTTTTATATATTAGATAAGATTGCTTTTCTCATTGATTACCTACAGTCATAATAAATATTCAAATTCATGGCTTTTAAGCCGACCTTCGTGGCGGAATGGTTAGCACAGCATGCTATGATGCCAGAGGTCTCGGGTTCGAATTCTGGTCTGGGCATGGGTGTTCTTTGTGAGTGTCCCTTCATCAATGTCATCATATCATCACGCATCTTCATCTTCGCGATTAGCCAAAACCGGTACAAAAACTAAGTAAAATGAACCAAATCAATCAATCAGTAAGTATGTACATTGTGTGTGTAAAATTTAAAATGTAACCTGATTTGGTTGAAGTAAAAACGATTAAATAATAATAATAAACTAAAGAAGGAGTTTCCGGCACATCATAAACACCTCAAGCCCCTCCATCCTTTCCCTTCTCGATACCTCCTAGAAGCTCTTTTTTTATTTCCCCTTCTTTCCAACTTCTTACCCTTCTTCCGACGCGAGGGGGCGTCTGATCAATGCCGGCTGGCAAAACGACTTGGGTCCGTCAATTTTCAATAGCCATTCGAGTCTGGGAAGGAAATCCTGAGGAGCAAGATACGACCGACCTTGACTCACTTCTGAGGTCAATTCCTTCAAACTTTGGCGTCTTTGAACTAGTTTTCGACCGTGGACAGGTTTTCCCGTCGTCTTCTCAGAGAAGCTTCCTTGATCTTCGCTCGCTCGTTTGCGAGGTTCTTAGCAAACCTTTGCCGCCTCAGTTTACGGGGGCAAAAGCCAGGCGGGGAGCTCTGCTTCCACTCAGTCATCCAGAGGTAACGAGTGTCTGCAATTACAACCGCAGAGGAGGGAAGGCTAAAGTGTATATGCCACGATGAAGTGTTAAATGCGGTGGCGACGCCTTGCGGAATAATTTAACACTGAAAACAAAGCGTCCCCGCGCAAATAGAGACGAAAGTAGTTTTGACTAGTTCTTAAGCGGCACCAAATGTGTCAAAAACTTGTTTTCTTTACTTTGTTTAACGCGGCACTTGCCGGATTCTCAGACTAAATTTACACTAACGAATTTCAATCTTAATTAAGTGTAAAAATTTCAAGAAACCTTAAAATAGTGTGGAGTTTCCTTGTATATGACCTTCATGCAATAAATTTATAAATATATTTAAAAAAAAAGGAAATCTTTCAAATTCAATAGTAACGACTTTTCCATTTTTTGGCCTTCATGCAATAAGTTTATTAATATATTATAAAATTATAAGCCAACAGTAACATATAATTAAAAGATTGTTAAGTTTATCATGATAATAATCTTGGTCCTTATAGTCTGTAACATAATGAGTAAAGTAAAAGTAAAGTGCTCCCCTGTGCTTAGCACCACGCCATGAAGGTGTATAGGGGTGTGGGGGTAACGCCTCACACTCTCTTGATCCGGTCGTGAGTGGGGGTGATGTGATCAGCATCACGCCCCTGACCGCCTTTACCTGGTTTTCCCCAGGTACGCATGTCATTCGACGCTGGGTGGGCACCGGGGCCAATTCCAATGTTAGAAAAGTTCCCGGATTTGAACCGGCCGGGGATCGAACTCGGGACCTTTAGCATGGTAGTCAGACGCAATATCGACTCTTTTTTTAAAAAGGAATGCCCCTATGCGGAAGTATTTCCCATCATTCACACGACTTTCACTCATATCAATTAGACTATTTACTCGATTTTTCTCATGCTTTACCCGGGACTCGAACCCGGAACCCCCGAAGTTGTAGCGCGCAGTGCTAACCACTCTTTTTTTTTTTTTTTTTTTTTTAAGGAAATACCCCCTACACGGAGGTATCCCCCACCATTCCCTCTTTTTCTCACTTTTACACTTTTCAATTCTTACATTTTCTTTGTTTCTTATCAACTGGACGAACACAAATACCCATGCCTTACCCGGGACTCGAACCCAGAACCCCTGGCGTTGTAGCGCGCTCTGCTAACCACTTCGCCACGGAGGTCGACACCACTCTGCCACGGAGGTCGACTGACTGAGCCACCGTGGCCACTTGTATCGTAATAAGAAGATAGAGAAATTCGGGTTAGTGCCTTCTTCTTTCTTCCACCATCATACTTAGGATAGCTGTAGTAGGGGACAAATCTCTAGCATTCTGTTCTCGCACCTTGTTTTAAAGGACCTATAATTTCAAAGGATTCTCGTAGAATTGTCCAGAATCGACATGTGGGCATATGCCTGATAATATAAATATCCGAACAAACAGATAAATATCTGCTTCATTTGCAGGAAATATAAAAAAATATGTAGAAGGACATTTAGTTAATAACATTAACGTTTCAAGGTATATGTCGAAATTCAAATTATTTGTACAGTTGTGAATTCTACGGGAGTTTGACACGTTCTTACAGTCAAAAGAACAAAATTTAAACCAAACACAATAAAAATGATCACATGAAGACTCGTGGCATTTACGTGATGCCTCTCAGGGTATTGGGTAATAATATCCTGTACGTTCGTTGGCCAAATGAAAATCAAAGTCAAGGTTTCACTAGGAGAAAAGACGTATATTTTACTTCTTAGCAAAATAAATGCTCTTGTGCATAAAATCCATTTCACTCAAAGAAATAACAGTTTCTTACAATTGCCGGTCCCGTGGCGGAGTGGTTAACACATCGCGCTACAACGCTAGGAGTCCCGAGTTCGAATCCCGGCCTGGGCGTGGATATTTGTGAGTGTCCATTCATAATTGCATCTCCATCTTGGCAAATTAGCCAAAAGTGGCACAAAAAGCGAAGTAAAATAAAGCAAATCAGAAAAAAAAGCTTCTTACAATTTAACTTGACCACTTTTTAAAACTAAAAGCCCGAACTAAAAGTAAAGACAGAACACAATCGTAATTTCCATGGCAACAGCTCTTAACATATACAGGTCGGTCACTATCCTGATATTATCGGTGATAGGTCTAAATATTTAAACACCACAAGAATCACAAAATAAATAATAGATATTAAGATTAATAACAATAAACATTTGTAGAGTAATAAAGGAAGTTAACAACAATAAATATCGGTCCAAGTGGAAAGGACGTGTCAAATTGTGAATGTATCCTGTAACAGAGCAAGATTCTCGTAATGGTGGCTGCAGAAAAATGTCCAAGGGGATAAATATCGGAAAGTTTTATCCTTAAGTTAGATACAATGACATCATAAGCAAGGATAAGAAAGATATAAAAGAAGATGAAAGAAGGGAGAGAAAGAGAGAGCAGTGAGAGACGGGTAAAGAAAGAGAAAAGAAGAAGCGACACACACACACACACCACACAGCCAGAGAGAGATGGGAGAAATAAATGAAATAGGAAAAACAATGCAAATCACGTATAGATGGAAGAATGCAGATACAGAGATTGGCGAGAAGGAGAAAGAATGAAATAGAGAAGTGAGACAGACAGACAGACAGAGAGAGAGAGAGAGAGAGAGAGAGAGAGAGAGAGAGAGAGAGAGAATACGAAAAATAGACAAACGAGAGAGAAGATAAATAAAGGAAGAAATAGAGATGCGAGGTAGATACATAGATAGAGTAAGAAAGAAATGGAGAAACCAGAGAGAAGCAGGAAAAGAAAATACAAAAGAAATAGAGAAAGAAGAGAGAAGAGATGCAAGAGAGACAGAGAATAAGAATGAAATATAGAAGCAAAAGAGAGAGAGAGAGAGAAAGAAAAATAGAAAAGCTTGAGAAAAAGATAGATTAAGAAAGATATAGAGGTGCGAAAGATAGAGAGAAAGACAGAATTCGAAATAAATAGAGAAGTGAGAAAACGAGAAAGAAATAGCCAAGTGAGAGACAAGAGAGAAAGAAAGAAAAATAGCAAGATATACTAGAGAAGAATGAAAGAAAGAAAGAGATAAGCGAGAGAGAGAGAGAGAGAGGGAGAGAAAAAGAAATAGAGATGTGTGAGAGAGAATGGGAAGAAATAGGGAAGCAAGAGAGAGAGAGAGAAGCAAGGCAGGCGGAAAGAAGCAGAGAATAAAGAGGAATATCAGATAAAAGAGAGAAAGAAGAAAGGGACAGATAATAGTAGGAGAAAGATATAAAAAGGAATGCTCAAGAAGACAGTAAGTAAACAAGAACGAAGAAGTACTAAAATAGAAAAGGTCGAGATTAGAAAGATTGATTGATTTGGTGTATTTTACTTTTGCCACTTTTGGCTAATCACGAAGATGAGGATGAGTGATGATACGATGAAATTGATGAAAGGACACATTTCAAGTTTTCTAATGTCAGCGTTACTTAATGTCTTTCGTATACTGATTTCATTGTGTCTTTAATGTTGTTTTTTCAATGTACAAGATTAAATCCTGTTCTGAGGCTTTAGTCATACCTACCAAAGGAAAGAGATCTCTATAGATAAGTTGTGTTTGATGTAACGGAATGTTAAATTGGATTACAAAATAAGAGGGTAGGAATGCGATGCTCAGAGGCTCGAATCGAAACGATGACACGGATGCTTCTGAATCTTTACAAGACGAAGAACGGGACCATCCTTGATCAACATTTATTATATTTAAAGCATTCTTGTTGATGCATCAGGCATCACTTCTAACAATGCGAGGTGCAAGTAACAATGTTTCCACTGTTGTAACGTTGCGTGAAAGCGCAGAAAGCTTTCGATTGAGATCCAGAACAGTTAGATTTTGAACGATCGCAGTTTTCTAAATGGAAAAACTCCATTCAACGATGCAGTGCCCAGTGACAGGACGCAGGCAGACCCCAGGTCTCTCGCGAGCTATGATGAGAGGACGACTGCTAAGCCCTGTTATGCAGGAAGCTATGAGAACAGCCCCTCGATCCCTCGTACGAAGATCAGTGCGTAGGATGATATTCATCGAGGCGTATGAATCTTCGTGCAGCCTTCAGTTGTACAGGATTAAGATTTTGGATATAGTGAAATTAGCAGCAGAGTATTATCTCTCGCATGGTAGTGATATTTTCACAGAGAGCCAGGATCTTACTATGTGGACAGAGCAAGAAGCATGCGATAGACTTCTTCAAATTTCAAGTGATGAGTTTCACCAGCCAATAAAAATTGTAGAGAAGCAGTTGGTGGTTACACAGAGAACATTTGGACGAAACAAACTAGTGGTGAAACGTTTAAATCTTAGGGAGTTGGATAAAAGATTTCACAGTCTTAGTTTCTGCAAGTTGACACACTGGTACATGAGAGAGATCTTCCCAGGATACGGTACTTATAAGTTAAAGTATGTTGGAGTACTGGTTATGTACTTTTTGAAGTGTCCCGAGCAAGGTATTAGTAAGCAAAGAGCATATTGAGTGCAGGATGAAACAACAGGAAAGATTCGTTATTTTCCTATTAGGCATACAGCTCAAAAGCACAAACGTCGTTCGTATTCCCAAAAAGCCGACAAAATGCAATATGTTCGAGAGCAGAACTTGATAGCTTCAACACAAAAACTCAGAGAAACGAGTTGCAATGTAGAACTGTATGCAATGTCGTATAGCCCAATCGACCATTTCATTGGACAATTTACCTCTGCGTTGAAATATTTTGGAACGAATGCTATCCACTCCAGAGAACGACAACAGAGGAAGTTGAGTATAAATTCGGGAAAATGTGAGGCAAGCATTAAGAACAAATATCGTAAAAGAAGTGAATTCGAAAGATTGGATACTTTCATGCTAAAAGACCTTGGTAGAGGATCCGAGGACAAATATCAGGCAGACGATGAACTAGAACGTACAGGAATGTGGGATGCAATGACGAAAGAAAGAAAAGCTGATTGCAGAAGTGAAGAAGACATCCCCATTCCAAACTACATAACTACCCAAACGGACTTCACAAAACGAGAGAAATTTTTCTTAGAATGTGACTACCTGAGCACAAACTTCCAAAGCATGAAAAAGACGGCACATAACTTAAATGTTACGGAGGAATTAGGATCGAAGGAAAGGTGGGATCTGGTGCAGAAGTTGGATACTGAACACCAGAGTAAGGAGCCAAGACTGAAGAAGATAAGGGAAGCGGCGGCGGAACTGATCGGGGAGTCTGAAAGCATCAAAGACACGGTCACAATTTTTGGGAAGATAGTCGAAGATCAGTTTCACATGATTGGGGCAAAGATCGAAGAAAGCACCGAAGATGTGAGGTGGTCAGATCTTCCAGGCGATGAAGGGCTCAAGTGGAACTTGTCTAGACTCGAACACCAGAGAGACATTTCTGAACGCTCGCGAAGCTTTGTGGAGATACGCAAAGATCTGACATTATTTTACCACCCCAGGTCCGAAGGAGAAAAAAGAGATATGACAGTGCAGGCTGAAGATATTTCGCAAGATAACCTTTGTGACTTCTATACCTGGAACATAGGAAGGCTCAGAAATATGGAGGACAGCGTAAATAAAGTTGAGGCCCATGAGATAACGCCCGGTGAAAAATTAAGAATAATGTACGACGCGGGAGACCAGTACTACAACGCTATGAATAATGTTGTGTTGAAATTCAAGAAGGCCGCGTCGGACAAACTGAAAGAAAAGGAACTTCTTTGTCGAAAAGTCAAAAAGCTTCTTGACGAGGCAGAAGAGGATTATAATGAAATAAGAACGCAAATAAACATCAGATACAAACAAAAACTTCTGGCAAAGAAAAGGCTTGAGGCTCAGAAACGTTCAAAGGTTAAGAGAGACTCATTAGAGAGGCAACAAGAAGTTAATGATGGAAATTGCCCGAAATATGACAAGTCTTGCAAAATAAGGGGAGACCTATTAGACCGGAAGCATGATGAAGCTCAGGTGGATGAGGCCTTTTCCGATGCGAAGAGGCACTCTTTTGATAGGCAGCAGGAAGTAGAGAATGAAAATAGCCCGAGAGATCACAAGACATGGAATATAAGGAGAAATCCATTAGACCGGAAGCATGATGACTCTCAGGCCGATGAGACATTTTTCATTGAATACAGTGATCTGAGCAAATACTTCCAACGCATGAAGGAAAATGCGCCCAACTTATATGGTACGGAGGAATTACAATTGGATATGTTGCGGAAGTTCCACACTGACCACCGTAGTAATGAGCCAAGAATGAAGAAGATGAAGGAAGCGGCCGCGAAACTGATCAAGGAGTCTGCCACCATCAGAGACACGGTGTCGGACAAATTGAAAGAAAAGGAACTTCTTTGTCGAGAAGTCAGTAAGCTTCTTGACGAGGCAGAAGAGGATTATAATAAAATAAGAAGGCAAATAAACATCAGATACAAACAAAAACTTCTAGCAAAGAAGAAGCTTGAGGCTCGAAAACGTTCAAAGGTGAAGACAGACTTATTGGAAACACATCAGGACACTTGCCTAAACGCAAAACCATGCCAAGAAGAAGAATCTTTCAAGGAGGACCAAGATCCAGTGAAAGACGACCAACCAAACATTATTCGCAGATTTCTAAAACTGTTTTACATAATTAATAAAAACTAGAAGCGTGTATTAATATAGTTGATTTAAAATAAATTACAGTACATAAGCAGTATTAAAATGTTAATTCTATCAGTAATGAGCAAAACTTTTAAATTGAGTAATACCTTTGTTAGCTGATGTGATATAAATACTTAAAGTGTGTGGTTGGGTTTTTGTTCTTCAGGCAATTTCAGTTATCTTATGGTGATTTTATGCCCCTTGAGTTAATCGCCATAATGATGATGATTGATGAACTGATGTAATAAGAGTGCAAGTGAGTGATGCTTTTGAATACTACGATGGCACAACATTGGCCAGTCACTTGTCATTTATACAAAAGCGAAACGCATTTTCAGAAGAGGTTATATTTCCTTACAACTTCGATTCATTTGCGCCACTAATGAGAACATTTAAAAAAGAGAAACAACTTAGTCTCCCAATTGTACCTCAATAAAAAGAAAAAATACCTATGTGAGAAAGACATAAACATTACTTTTAAATTTGGTTGGGTTAAATATTCTCCAATAATTATATTAAATTCCGTAGTAGTTTGCAAAACACTTCATTTTAAACAAAAGTCGTCTTAAATTCTCCTCTTTTGATTTTTAAATAAGATGGACAATGCCATGTCGAAGAATTGAAGAATATATAATATTTTTATGTCTAATTAATTTTGTATAAAAATTAATGGAAAATGAGTTGGAATTTCTAACAAATACTACTCCTTTGGTTTCTGTAAGATCCATAATTGAGCCATTTCACATGTCTTACCATACTTCCCTCTTACCAATTTCGACCGGTGGGGATACATGGTGCTTTTCATTCCACTTTAAACTGTGCATAAAAGTGTACTCAAAACTCAATTCAAACTCAAAGTCTGTTTTTAAAAGGGGAGACTTAAAAAATTTACATAGCGGCAAAAACCAAAAATTCTAGTCATATCTCGCGACTTGCAAAATTACTACTTTCAATAGTTGGCCCCCCTCTTTCCCCTAAGACGTTCATACTAGATTTGCACAGCACAGTTAAAGCAACAAATAAATACAAATTACAATTTTACACACATAATTAATAAATCCAACAGGTGCCTGCAATTAACAGCACTATTGTATTAATTTACACAACATTAATATGCAATACACATGTGTTGACAAACACAAAAAACGACAGTTGATAAAATCACATGAAATGGATACTGCGCCGGCGCGATAACCTTTCGTGGCTGGCGGGAAGGGGAACGGTAGAGAGAACACCATTTCATACAGTCAGTCGCAATGGAGGGTTGGAGATTTTAACAACGTGCTACTTGTGTTTGCAGTTATTACGAAACGAAGTCTGTGACAGGAGAGCAGCAGACGACCGTCCATTGGTCGACATGGACACGGGATTCGAACCCGGGACCTCTGGCGTAGTAGTGTAGTGTGATAACCACTCCGCAACAGAGGCCGGTGAAAACTAGAAAGAAGATACAAGGAAAAGAAGTAGAGAAAAGGTGTTACAGGAAAAATAGAGAGGGAAAGAAGAGTAAAGTAGGTAATCTCTTGTTATTCTAGGGCGGCAAGTGCCCCCGCCCCCCCCCCCCACTTGATTCTCCCTGTGGGCAGCATTTTCATCTTTGAATCTCAGAGATCCATGCAATCCCAGGGTAATTGGTAGATGATTTATTTAATTAATAGATGATTTACATGAAGTTCATTAGAAAATAAATAGAACAGAATAGACTATACCAGAACGTTCATAGCCTTCAGTAAACTACCACGTTTAAGATTAAACACGCCGATATCTCTGTTCTATTACTCCTTGATTAAATGTTTGAATTAGAGATTACTGCAGCTAAAATACTCGTATTAAGAGCTGGGAGAGTTTATGAAAATTGAACTCGAATATCCTCAAAATGCATATTAAAGTTTGCATTCTAAAGTGCAAGAGGAAGCCAGTCAATATGAAAATTTCATGAATTATTGATGATGGTTATTTACGAGGAGGCATCGTAAAGATTTAATTATCACCACGAACTAAATGAAACAGAAATTTTATTTCAAGTTGTAGTCGTCCAACATGTGTGTCGTACATTTAGAATGTACGTAGTAGTAGTAACCGTATGTTTCAAAAAATGTTCTTCACAGCTTAGAAAAATTGTTAAATATGGTATACTTCTATTTTAAATCAGAAATGCAAACTATGAATCTTTAAATATAACTTATATAACACACACACATATTGCCTTTTATGGTCGGCAGCCAGCGCAGCGGGAAATATGATCGCGTCTACAGGCAAACTGTGAGAAGTAAGTGGAACCGCTAGCTACGTAATGAAATAATCTCGTACAATTACATTAACAGTTACAATTGAAATAAGCATGTACACCCAACGGCGAAAGAAACAGAAGGCCAATTGTCCACCACCATTTTCATTCGGTCTGAATTACACAATGTGATGACAATGAATTGAAATAAAGACGTCAAAAAGCAGAGAACAATGCCTGCTTCCAACCAACATAGTTTCATTCCTTAAAACAACACAGGATGTAGAATAATAAAGTACTGAAAACAGCGGTGGACAAATTGCCTACCATTATCTTTGCCGTTGACTGTACCCTGTTAAAAGAGGTGTTGGAAATGATGTCCTCCTGCATCCACACATTTACGGCATTTTGAAAGGAAATTTTCACTAACACGTATCAGTTCCTCTTCCGAAATCGCTTCAACTACTCTCCTGATATTTTCGTTCAATTATTTGTACTCTAATATCTGGCTTCAGGTTTAAAAGCTTGGTAACTCGCCACGCAGACATCATAAAAATGTCTGTTTCTAATGCAAGGCCAACGGAGGGATTTTCGATCATACTTCAACGTCGTCTAGATTCTCCTCATTAAGCACACGCCCGTTTTGCCCTTCGCTTCTTATCAAGAACATACCCCGATTACTTAAGTTTGGTCATAAGTATCCGAGCACTGTCTCTGTGTGAAACAGGAACATCTGGGAATTCTAACTTTCCTACAATAATTCGTAATCACGTAAGAGTCCTACATAAAAATAGATTGTTTCAAATTGTACGCATAGCGTGGCATTATTAGACTGTAGAAAAGAGCCAGTAATACGCAAACTAAGACAAAACAATCTAAAACACTTGTAAACACCTTAACACTTCACAAACACGTGCAAACTGGACACCAGCTAACTGGATACTGAAACACTGACGCGTACAGTGCCAAGGTCAGCGTACAGCTGTGAGTCTAAATGCCGGCAGATGCGATCTTACTTCCCGCCACGCTAGCAGCCGCTCCACGGACCCCTCGACCATAAAAGGCACTACACACACACACACACACACAACAACAACAACAACACGAAACATGAAATAATCTCATAAAACTTAAAAGAGTAAAAATGCCATTGCATTTTCATGAACGTTAATTCCAGAGTAGGGGAGAAGGTCGATAAGAGATACAAACTTGTCTTACCCCAAAGACACACGCCACTGTAGAACAGTTTGAAATTTTTCACTTGCTGTTAGATAAAATTGAATTTGTGATCTCGACATTATTTTCTTCTAGTAGACACAAAAGGAGAGTTCTAAATAATCTTTTGAGGCTCGAATCATCATTTGAGGCTCGTCGTAGCCTTTTATGATGTATATTTTGAGGGCACAGAGTTGGCAACACTGTGGGCCCTTACTGTAGCCTTTTATGAGGGGGGGCCATTGCCCCCTGTTTACATCTGGCAACACTGCCGTAGATTTTTTGACAGTGTTGTTAACCTACTGGGTTTTTTACTGTAAACTTTCATCAAAGGGCCTGAGGGGTCCATGTACTCTTTATGTCTGGCAACACTGTTGGGGGCCTAGTGTTGGCGACCTGTGGGCCCTTACTGTAGCCTTTTATGAGGGGGACCTATTGTCTTTTTTTTTACATTTGGCAACTCTATTGGATGTTCCTCCTTTGAGGCTTGGGTTTTGCCAACCCATCCGAAGAAAATTCCACTATATAATCTTTTACTGGCTAAGCTAACCTACAAATAGAAATTGGCAACACCGACGAGGCTCGAATTATCATTTGAGGCTCGAATTATTATTTGAGGCTCGAATTATCATTTGAGGCTCGAAATCATCATTTGATGCTCGTCGGTGTTGCCAACCCACTCTACAAAAATTCCACTATATGATTTTTCACAGGCTAAGCTAACCTACAAATAGGAGTTGGCAGCACTGACTTATAAACCCACTGGGTTCTCTTGGCATGTTTTTTCATGATGTGTTGCTAGGCTATTGGGCATCTTGGCGTATACAATGTATATATTTTGAGGGGGGGTTATGGCTTTTTATGCTGTACGAATACTGGGAGCTTGACAGTGACAACCAACAGAGTAGGTAAACCTACATTTAGGAACTGGCAACACTAGTTTCTGACAGTGAATTTGAAATAAAATATTAAACAAAATACATGAGTAAGCACTGTGGGTACAAATAGTACCAGTGTTGTGCCCCCAACTCCAACTGGGCAACTGGGGGAAATAATTGTACAACAATTTGTACCTAATTGTACAATACTTGTACCTAATTGTACAACATACATATACACAGACATAAAAGAGAGAGCCTTCCCGCAACTTACTTCATGTACAATTTATATGATTTTACAACTGTGAAAAGAAAGCATATGTGTTCTGTATGCACACATTTATTCTTATTTTTCGAAGTTGAATGAAAGCACATGTTTTTACGTTCTTGTAATACTAACCCGCTTTTTTTTTCTGTGTTATTTCCGTATGCACGCAACATTCGTTTTCAATAGTATAATGAAACACAGAAGGAATGTTAGTATAGCAGGCTCCGAGTTTACAATTTATTAAATTAAACAATAATTTATGTAAGAATATACTTGTACTTACCGAACACAAAATAATAAAAACACATGTGAATGTTTGCGTGTGTTCATGTTATATGACAACTGAGTAAAAAAATAATGTTGACTCCCCGAAAGATAAAGTTTCTAGTTCGACATCAGATGCATGTAAATTTTATGTTTTGCTCTCCAAAACTATCAGCGCCATCTATTAGCAAACAATAGAAATAAAAAGTAGGTCAAACTTTTTCAACACCCAAACATTTTGAATGTCTTCGCTTAGTAATACGATCTAGCTGAAGACGTTTAAAAGAGTACTCTTAGTCGACGAAGCTAATTGCTAGGGCCCTTATATTACTAAAATATTCTTTAATTTGCATATTTCTCATACCGCCATATGTTGTTCTAGTTGACTTCTTCCAAAAAAATGCTAATTAGCGAGAGTTAATTAAGCAAGGCAAGTAAAAGAAGCAAAATAGAACAACATATGTGCCGGCGTGAGAATATGTAAAAAATCGATTCAGAGGTGGATCGAATTAAAATTGGGGGATATTTTGCATTTTTTCCCTATAATGTACAAAACATTTACTGTACATATTTTTTTCTATTTACAACAGTATAAAATAAGAGGAATGTGTGACAATATCCATATTAATTAGGAAGGTATGTTGTATGCTAGGTTAGCTAATTGAGTCTTCTACAGCTTCACTGTATAGAGGGAAGATGGAAAAAGAGAGCTCTACGGAAACTGACGCTCTTAACAATATTGTACGCCCGTGAAAATTATATATAAATAAGACTTAAGCGTATTATCTGCTTTCATATCAGATTTTGCCAACCTGTAAGCTGTAGTGTTTAGGTGACAAGCGACCTGCTCAAATATGACGCTCTTAACAATATTGTATGCCCGTGAAAATTATATATAAATAAGACTTAAGCGTATTATCTGCTTTCATATCAGATTTTGCCAACCTGTAAGCTGTAGTGTTTAGGTGACAAGCGACCTGCTCAAATATGATACTGTTGACAATATTGTACGCCTGTGAAAATTATATATAAATAAGACTTAAGCGTATTATCTGCTTTCATATCAGATTTTGCCAACCTGTAAGCTGTAGTGTTTAGGTGACAAGCGACCTGCTCAAATATGATACTGTTGACAATATTGTACGCCCGTGAAAATTATATATAAATAAGACTTAAGCGTATTATCTGCTTTCATATCAGATTTTGCCAACCTGTAAGCTGTAGTGTTTAGGTGACAAGCGACCTGCTCAAATATGATACTGTTGACAATATTGTACGCCCGTGAAAATTATATATAAATAAGACTTAAGCGTATTATCTGCTTTCATATCAGATTTTGCCAACCTGTAAGCTGTAGTGTTTAGGTGACAAGCGACCTGCTCAAATATGATACTGTTGACAATCTTGTACGCCCGTGAAAATTATATATAAATAAGACTTAAGCGTATTATCTGCTTTCATATCAGATTTTGCCAACCTGTAAGCTGTAGTGTTTAGGTGACAAGCGACCTGCTCAAATATGATACTGTTGACAATCTTGTACGCCCGTGAAAATTATATATAAATAAGACTTAAGCGTATTATCTGCTTTCATATCAGATTTTGCCAACCTGTAAGCTGTAGTGTGTAGCAACAAGTTATTACGTAATATAATGATGTCATATCAGTCGTGTTGTTTTCTGATTGGCTTAGTGTCTCGAGTAAAAAACAGAGATTTTGATTGGCTAATAATTTATACGTGGTGTTTTCTGATTGGTTTAAGTAAGCAAGATTTCTATTGGCTGTCTAAATCTATATAAGCCGGAGCACAGCGCTGATTTCTCACCTTTGCTGGATTGGCAGAGGAACCCACATGGCGGGGGATAGAACCTGAACGGGCTCCACCAAAGTATAGGAGACTAGAAGCATATAATTTGGCGGAAAAACCCAAGTAAGGTCATAGAGAATATTTCAAAAATAGATTTTTTTTTTAAAAAAAGTTAACAATTATATTTTGCATTGCACAGCATTGGGTATTAAATAACATACCCCCAAAAAATCTCTGCATTATGCGTTCTGTAAAAAATTGCCCTACGTGCCAAACTGCTGTGTCAAGTAAAAATTTTCAAAGGCACTGTCGTACTTGTGTGCCGGGAAAGCGAATATGTGCGACCAAACTGTGCTCTAAGTGTGGAAAAAATATTACTATTGCCAACTTCAAGCGACACCAGCTTACTTGCAAGAGCACTGGAACATCTCTACCGCAACCTTCCAAGCGAAAGGTAGAAGTAACCTCCCTCGATGCATCGCCACCTGCCAAACGCGTCAAGCTGGCGAAGAAAGCAGACCGGTTTGCGTTTGAGCATTTATTAGAAGACTTTGACATAACATCAGACAGCTTCTGCGATGTGCGTAGTTTTCTGGAGAGCGAGCGAACTAAGATAATATCCATCCTCAACGATGCATTGGCCACACACTCCACTAAATTCTATGCTGTGCTATGCTGCAAGTATAAGAAACCGTCTGATGAAATATATAAATTCTTCCATGCCACAAAAGCAAAAACACTGCATCAGGCAGATGTCACTGACCTCGACAGCATCTACGACAAGTTTGTCGAGGAGCTTGTGGCAAAGCACGAGGAGCATCAGGCTGAAGGCTCGGGCGGTTCGCTGTGTGGCGACCCCCACGAACTTTGTCTGACACTTAACAAGTTCCTGCCACTGGCAGGGTCTAGCTATATTGCCCTGCCACCCGAGGTTGAAGCAAGGAAAGCTGTTCTCAATATTCAGAACAAAGACACCAAATGCTTCCTCTGGTCGGTGCTGGCAGCATTGCACCCTATACCTTGGGAAAACAGTCCACGCTATGTTGCACACTACAAGCAGTATGAGTCGGAACTGGAGGATGCAATGGCCGGGATTGCCTACCCTGTAGAAGTCTCGCATATTCGCAAGTTTGAGGTTCGTGCTCGTGACTTGTTGGGCCTGCAATTAGCCATCAATGTTTACGGTCTCACCGAGGCAAACATCGTCTACCCTATTCGGGTAAGTGATGTAGATGATGATAGTGCACAGCAAATTGACCTTCTTCTTATCAAGAATAACACCTGCCACCATTATACGCTTATTCGCTCTTTTTCCAGACTTGTTTCAAATCAGAAAAATAGACATAATGGTCACATCGTGGTGTGTCGCAGGTGCCTGTCCACTTTCGACAACCGAAACCATTATAAATTCAAACACTCTCGAGGACCCAACATTGCTGCTGAGAAGCTAGCTCGCCACATGCTCTACTGTGGTACCAACAAGCCTGCACGAACTATCCTGCCCGAACCTGGTGCAGTAGAGTGTTTTCGCATGCACAGTGCTATGGTGAAGCATCCTGCCTATATTGTAGCAGACTTCGAGGCCTTTCTTCAACCTCTGTCTAACTGCCATCCCAACCCCGAAACATCCTCTACTATTCCTTTCCAAATCCACGAGGCCTCGAGTTACTCCTATGTTGTGGTGTGGCGAGACCAACATATTGCCTCCGAGCCCTATGTGTATCGCGGTCCCGACCCGGTCAAACACTTCCTGGAGAGAATGCAACAGGAAGGCATCAAGATAGGGAAGGTGCTGTTGGCCCCCAAGCCCATGCTGCCTCTGTCTCCGGAAGACAAGCATCAGCACGAAATGGCTCTAAATTGTCCTGTTTGCAACTCAGTCTTCAATGACGATAACAAAAAGGTCCACCACCATGACCATTATGGGACCGGAAGCTACATTGGCCCATGGTGCAACAGGTGTAACTTGAGAGCCAGGGACCCGCGCTTCATACCGGTCTTTTTTCACAATGGCTCGGGATATGATTTCCATCACTTGGTTACACATCTAGGGTACGACAATGCAAGAATCAATGTCCTGGCACAAAACGAGGAGCGTTATATTAGCGTCAGCAAGTGGGTGCCGATCCCCGACTCAAAAAGCAGGAGCATCGAGCTTCGGTTCCTCGACTCTCTGAGGTTCCTCCAGGCAAGCCTGGATGCTCTTGCTGGGAAGCTCAGAGACGACCAACTAGCCATTACCACATCAAGTTTCCCGAACTTAGATGTCGCACTTATCAGACGTAAAGGGGTCTACCCCTACGAATACATAACCGACCCTTCCAAGTTCGAAGAAGAGTTGCTGCCTCCCCAGGATAAGTTCTACAGCCAGCTGAGAGGTTCAGGTATTACCGACGAGGAGTACAAGCATGCTCAGTCTATGTGGGTCAAGTTGGGTTGCCGAACTTTTGGTGATTACCACGATGCATACCTGAAGCTTGATGTGACGCTTCTTGCCGATGTGTTCCAGGCGTTTCGGGCGACTGCGATAAACATTTACAACCTGGACCCTGTATATTTTTACAGCCTTCCTGGACTGGCATGGTCGGCCATGCTCCTGCTGACTAAAATTAAACTTTCACTTATCTCCGATATTGATATCATGCTTTTCATCGAGAGAGCTATCCGGGGCGGCATGGTCCAAGTGTCGCAACGCTTCGCACACGCCAACAATCACCACATGGCCACTGGTTACGACCCCTCCCAACCATCAAGCTACATCATGTACACTGATGTGAATAATCTTTATGGGCACTCCATGATGCAGCCACTCCCAACAGGACAGTTTGAGTGGGTTGATCCTTTATACCACGACATCGAAAAAGAGTGCGACGAGTTTGGGTTTTTTGCCGAGGTGGACCTTGACTTCCCCGAGAAGCTGCAGGATACATTCTGTGACCTTTCGCCTGCTCCGGAATTCAAGTGTCCACCTGGCTCGGATCAACCGAAGCTCGTCATGGACTTGGAGCCCAAAAAGCGTTATGTGCTACACTACCGGAACCTCCAGTGGTTAATGCAGCAAGGGGTCTCGGTCAAAGCAGTTTACCACGTGCTCTTGTTCAGGCAGTCTCCATGGTTGAAGCCGTACATCAAACTGAACACCAAACATCGCACTGCTGCCACTTCGGAACTTGATCGCGATTTTTTCAAATTAATGAACAATGCGGTATTTGGGAAGACCATGGAGAATGTGCGAAATCGCGTTGATGTGAGGTTGGTGACGAAGAAAACACAGTGTCGTCGACTTGTTGCAAGCCCGCTGTTCAGGTCTCGAACAATTTACAACGAACAGATGTCTCTGATTCACATAAACCGGGGCGAGGTGCTACTCAACAAGCCCATCTATGTGGGAGCTGCAGTTTTGGATCTGAGCAAGTTGTGCATGTTCGAGACATATTACGACATACTACGTGCACACTACAACCACAATATCTCGCTCCTCTACACAGACACAGACAGCTTGGTGTACCATGTTCGCACGGCCGATGCGTATGGTGATATAGCGAAAGTTCCAGCTCTTGTCAAGCTCTTCGACACATCGGGCTATCCCCAGCTAAACCGGTATGGAATTCTGCCCCAGAACGAAAAAATACCCGGCAAACTCAAGGACGAGAAAGACGGGGATGTGATTGTGGAGTTTGCTGGACTTCGTGCCAAAGCCTATGCGATCCGGGCTGAGGGTTCTGTAGCAAAAAAGGCAAAGGGTGTAAGCAGGCAAGTGGTTCGGGAGCACCTCAAGTTTGAGGATTACCTCGAGTGCCTCAGAACAAAATCGCCCATTCTACAAAAAGAGCATCGTATCCAAAGCGTCGATCATGTGCTTACAACTAATATTGTCAGGAAAGTTGCTCTGGATGCACACGACGACAAGAGGTGTATTCTTGAATGTGGGGTCCATACACTTCCGTGGGGCCACTATCGCCTCCAAACTAGTAAGGCCTGCCCAGAGTGTAACAAAAAGTAATAGGCAATGCGAAAAGAAAAAAAAACAATTTTAATTTACTTCCACTTCCTCGATTACATGCATGCATGGCACAGCAAAATTAAACTTCTGGAAACTGCTAATTGCAATTTGTACTTATATATATAAAATTCCACATTTCTTATTGTGTGCTATTTTTTTTTTATTTATTTAAAACTGTTCAGTCACTCTTTCATTCTTGACGTCATACACAAATGTTTTCTCTGCAATAAGAATGACACTGCACAGAGTATCTGCAGGCAAGGCGTCGTGGAACTCGCATACAATCTTGATGTTGGTACGATCGTTAACAACCACCTGTTTTCTTTTAGATGTGTTGATGACAAACATGGGTCTGCGAGCTATGAACTCGTTGGGGTTGTAGTACACGTCCATATTGCCGGAGGTCACTCTCTTGTAAGCTGTGTACGCCTCGTAAAGTTTCAGGTAATCGTTGTTCGTAATGTTTAAGTTATAATTCTCGCGTGGAAAAACTTCATTCCTTCCATTTTTGAGGTAAACATTCTTAATTTTGCAATTATCAAACTGGCTAGAATCTTTCTCTTGGTTATTATCTTTCCCCGTCTGGAAGAGCACGACCGCAAACTCAGGCACATCGTACCGGATGCTGTTGAACTGCGTAGTAACATCAAATTCAAAATGGCTGCCAGAAGCAGGTTTCTGCACACACTGGTAACCATAAAATTGGATGGGTACTTGGGGGTTCTTCAAAATGTCAGCTTTGTACTTGAGACCGTAGTTAGATTCGTATTCCACCACAGGCATGCGCAGCTCCATGAACTGGATGACGCACTTGGCTGCGTCGGGTAGTGTGTTGGCAAGTGCTGCACCGTCTGCACCCAAGGTGCTGTAACGCATCAGCACATCGTTGTCGTTGGCGCTTCTGCGAAAAGTGACGCGCAAGCCACCCTTCCACATAATCTCCGTGTAGTCGGAGAAGAAGCCTGGAAGCAAGCGCATGGGAAACAGTACTGTGTGGCTTCGAGTTTTGATTTTTGTATCTGCTTCGAATCCCCCTGCCTGGTAGTATGCTGCATCGGTCTTGGAGAGTTTCAGTGTTCCCACAGCTGTAGAAGTAATCCCAGGGTAGTCAACCCTATCGATGACGGTGCCATGCTTTCTAACTTCCACTTGCGAGAACAGATGCGGCACAAAATTGTCCACAAGTTTTAAATTTGCATTGGCGTGGAATGCTTCGCCGTTGTCTCTCTTCACCACATCAAACTTGATATACAAATCAGCTCTGTGAGGGTGAATGAACCCATCCCCAACGTCCACATCGTATTCGATCTCCCTGTTCGGCTCGTTCAAATTGGCGAACGTGCGGCGATTGGGTGGGAAAGATTGCAACTCGTAACTTTCGATTTGCTCCATGATTGTTATTTATTATACGTTAATCTCCACGACGGCGGTGGTAGTAGCTCCGGCAAAATTCGCCACCTCATCTTTTTCGTTTGTCACTGCCAATTCTATGTTGTCTATGCGATTACGAGATATAGGGAAGTATATCGGTGGTGAGGGTGTGTAGATAATCGGTTCCATGAATTCAGAGTTTGCTTTGAACGTAGCGATGATACCTGTTTGCTTGTGGCTGCCTGGGATACCATCCGAGGATTTGGTGATCATGCCTTCTGCCACATTGCAATGTATGTTCAGAGTCTCGATGGCTAGAAATTTAGGAATGTTGGCACCGATGTGCTTGATGCCAGGTTCGAGCTTTGTGTTGTTCTCGAATCCCAGAAGCTCTCCAACAGTGCCTAGGTCTACTGTTTCCGTAGCAGACACAATTTCAACTCTGTGAGTTACAGAATTTTGAGATAGCAGTACATTTCTTGGCAATTGGGCTTGCAAGGTAGACAGATTGTACTGTCCTGGCGTGATAACTATTTTTTCATTTCCAACAGTAATTTTGTTATTGTGCTCCGTGACATTGGGTATTAGGTACATGCTGTAGAATGCACGAAGAGCAATAGATTTAGGATAGATGATGTCGTCATGCAACGCGAGTTTCAAGACCGAAGTCTCGCTGGTAAGATGGAACACTCCCATGGTGTTTTAGGTACCACAATGCTTTCTGAAAATGTTCCACCGACGGGTTATTTATTTTAGACATGTATGCGAGAACGGAAAGGCATAGGTGGCCGCAGTTAACATCGGTGAAACCCTGGATGCGTTTGTCATTGTAGTAGAGGTTGGCAACACTGAGATACTTCACCAACCTGGCAGGCGGTGTGCCACCGAACGAATCGAAAACAAATGCATTGTTATCGTCAATTTTGAGGTAGCATATCCAATGTGTACCAGGATTTTTGTAACTGTCCAGGTTGACCACGCCATACTCTTTTTTCTTTACAGCAGAGGGTAGAGAATCGGACATGAAAACACCCCTGAAGTTCCTTATTCCCAACGGTTCGATCAGAGATTCAATATCGAAGTTGGACAGGGCTTTTTCTTTTTTTTATATTTCTTCAAAGCATCGAGGTTGCTTTTTTGCTTTTTGGTCATACCTTTCCCCTTTTTCTCCATAGCCAGGTTGTGACGTTTCTGTTCTTCCAGCTCGGCCTTGTTCTTTTTTGCATCGATGACGGTTTTGGCGATAGCGGCACTGCCTCCAGCCAAGCTGCCCACTGCACCCAAAGCTGCCAAGATGGCCGGAATGCTGAATATGAAACCTCCAATCTTCTGCTGCTTCCGCGAATGCTGCAACTTTTTCAATTGTGGAGTGCTGAGCAGCAATTTCATTCCGTGTCCTTTGGACAAGCATGAACGTTTCTTCTCGAGTTGTTTTTTGGTGAGTAACCCATCGAGGGCACCCAGCGTTTTCAGATTCGAATATGGTATGTGGTACACGACGCCCTTGGGCTTCATGATGTATTTTTTTTTACGATATGTTATTTTATATATGTTCCGAGATTTTTTGTTTCCCTCTCGTATAATTTTTTTACGGCATATTATTTATATATACTATGCAACTGTTAAACAAATTCTATTATGTGTTTTGTTTTCTTACCAAGAAATTCTTTTGTCCCCTTGTACACGATTCGAGTTTTACTCTCGATTAAAATAGATAGCTTCTCGTCGGATAACATGCTAGCGTATCGATCTGGTAAAAATAGACTGTATTGTCCGTTGAGCAACAGACGTATTTTGGGACCATACTGGGTTGCAACAATTGAACCGGAAGTTATTGCGTAAGGTTTGTCCACTTCCAATTCCTGAATTTTTATATATTCGACTGACAAATTTAGCATTTGTTTTAATGCCTGGACGTCACTAATTTTTTCACTCATATCGAAGAAATATTTTTTTTGGTCTCGTAGATTTTTTTACAGTGTGTTATTTATAGAAAAAAGTTTCGGCATTGCCTAATGCGATGAGGTGATCGATGATCCTACTGGTTTCTGCATTTGAAGCGTACCAGTCGTCTGTATATCGTCTCCTCCCCTGTCTCCACTCGTGAAGTTCTTCCATCTTATCAGCCAATTTTTCATCAGCAGCCCGAAAAAGAGCATAGGGAGAAGAAGAAGATTTCACACCGCTTATTTTTCTCAGATGATCCAGAAGTAGCATTTCACAGGGCAAGCGAAATTGTGGTGTTATTTTAACTAAATCAATAAGCTTTTTAACATCCTCGTGACTATCGTCGAAGGTAAATATAAATATTTTGCATAACACTTCAGTTGGTAAGTCTGTTATATGCGTAGACATTTTTTTTTTGCTAAATTTTTCTCTCTGTAATCCGTGTGTTATTTAATTACAGCCCCCACCCCAATTTTCGTTTTGTGTTCATGGCAATAGTCGTACCCAATGCTGCAACCCGTTCACCCAGCGAGGCGTCTCTGCTAACAAGTCTCCCGAACGCGGCATGCTCCAACATTCTGTCTGCATCGTGACGCGCGTCGAGATCAGTGTGAGTATTGTAAGCAATGTCGTGATCCTTGCATGCTGCGTCCAATGGGTTCACTCCCTTGTCTCCTCTCTCCAGTCGTCGTTCGAGTTTGGTACCCGGTCCGCAGTACTGGTAACCTGGCAGGTGCATCTCGAAGGGTAGCTTGTTGATGATGTCGTTCACGAGACCTCGACCCTCGGCCACATTCCAGAATTTGGGAGGCAGGGTGTTGATGATTTTGATAAGGTAACCTATACCTTTGTTGTCGTTGACAATGAAGTTGCTAAGCTTGGTGCTAATCATGTCCATGATGCCCACCTTCTCGTTGTGAAAGTTGCGATTACCTGCATTCTCTTCACCTGCGATAACCAGCAATCGATCTACAAGCTTTCTTACGTCGTCTACCCAAACAAGCTCTTTAGGTAGGGTATTTTAGAGTTTGAAACCGCTGCCAGTTTTAATTTGGTTCCATATTGGCTTGATGAGGTTCCTGTATTTTTCTCCACTGCTTGATTTTACGCGATTCTGTGTTGCATCGTTGTTTTGGTACAGGGCATCCGTCATGATTAAAATTTCTGTGTAACTTTGGTAATCCTCGTCTGTATAATCTTTAGGTTGCTTTTTGGTGATAAGTTCCCACAGGCCCACAGTGCCAGGATACCTAGTCCAGCTGTTCTTCTCGCCCAAATTAATTTTCACGTCGTCACCTTCGAACGTGACTTTCGATTTCCCAATTTTCCAAACCACACCCTCGTTAGGTTCCACAGAGGGGTACAATCCAAACACCTCGTCCTTTTCAAATTTCCCGGTGCTCAGGTAATCTCTCGCCAACAAACCTAATTCAACTACCTTGTCCGAAGAGGTACTGCCTAGAACCTGACGTCTCAGAGGTGCAGCTCCAAGTTCAAACGGGGTAGTGTGAATACTGGATATCGGTGTAGGCACAGCATAATTTCGAGCAGCAAGTGGCACGAGCTCGTTGATTAAATCTTTGTTTTGCTCGGTAACATCTTTGATGTCTTTACCTAGTCCACTTATAGCATCGATGATAGGTTGGTCCTGTCGCTTTTTCTCTTCGTAAATTCCGCGATTCTCTGATTTCCAACCCCTGAAGCGTTTGGCCAGGTAGTCGCGCAGCTTCAGGTTGTCGTCTGCGAGTTTGCGTTTCATCATTTGTTATTTATAATACGTCAAGACGTTTCTTGTAACGTCGCAACGTTTAGAAAATTGTTAATTTTGTTTCTGTACTTTCCGTCATTAGGTTTCCTCGTCATGTCTATCGTGGCAAATCCGAAATCATCTTGGTTCCAGCATGAAGAGCAAAATTTAGAAAACTGATTGAAGTTCATGTCCCCGCCTACATAATCATCGTAGGCGTGTTTTAAATTGGTGTGGTCTTGACGAAACAAGCAAATAAAATTAGCATTGTCTCGGAGAAGCTGCTTGGGAATTTTGGAGAAGGTCTGAGCAAGGTAGAAGCAGTCTATGCCTCTGTGCCGCCCCTGAGTAAAAAAATTGCGAATCTCGTTCTGGTTCTCCAAAATCACATCGTCGAAGACCACCACCGAATTTTCATGGCAGCAGTCTAGTGGCATTACTTCGGAGGCAAAGGTAGCTATGCTCAGCCCTTCGTACAGTTTTGTCAGCTGTTGATATTTTGCTTGCTCCAAACTTTTGGAAAAAACATACAAGTGCCTGTTCTTCCAATCTAACCAGTCGGGAGCAAGAAGAAAATTATCAATAAGTAAAGTTGTTTTCCCACACCCTGAAGGTCCGACAATAAGGCTGCGAATGTTGTCCGGCAACAATTCGCCGTTTTTCCTAGCCTGACACTCCGAGGGAAAATCTGGCAGTCGTCTCACCACATCCCAAGCACCTGTTACACAATCACTTCGTTTGCGTCGATCCAACTTTTTTCCTCGAGTCCCAACCATTTCACCAACAGTTTGTCACCTTTTCTACGTAATACTTTTTCGATAAGATACGTATTGGGGTATTTTGTTTTGGAGAGTTCCTCCTCGTAGAATCGCCCTTTCAAAATTTCATCGCGATTATCTTTTATTATATACGTGTGACGGTTACCGGGTAACAATCGAGCAACGGTGAAAAGTTCTGTACTCCAGTTTTTGGTAAAGCCTTTTTCAAACATGCGCTTAAATTTACTAATTCTTACTTGGTCTCCAATTTTGAATTTCGGTTTTTTGTTAGTGGGCCGGTACTTGGGGCAATAAACAGTAGAGATCAGTCGTGCCTCATCAGACTTGCTGACATCGGCAGGCTTCATGCGTATCGTGCTATGCAAACTGTGATTATAGTCGTTTACGAGTTCCGGAAGTACGTCTACCCACTTGTGGTTACCTTGAAGCGTAAATCGTTTCCACATGCGTGTTTTGAGAGTACGGTTAAAACGTTCTACTACGCTGGCTTTGATGTGACTGAAAGTCGAGTAATGTTGAATATTTTGCTTCTGAACAAACTGTTGAAATATCGAGTTGTAAAATTCTTTTCCGTTATCCGTTTGAAGAAATCGAGGTCGCCTGCCACTTTCATTGAAAATAGTTTTGAATGCTTCCATTACGCACACACCTGTTTTAGCCTTGAGGGGCAAAGCCCACGCAAATTTTGAAAATGTATCTATAACAGTAAGAAGATACTTGTATCCTTTATTGATTTTATGTAAATTTTTTAGGTTGCCGCTACTCATTTCCACAAGGTCAGCCTGCCAAAGGTCATCCACGCCTTTGGTCACCACCGCCAGTCGTTTGTAGTTTCGTCGTGCAGGTTTATGAAGCTCGTTCACGATACCCTGCCTAGACATGGCGCGAAAATAAGAATAAAGCCTGGATGGGATTTCTGGCTGCAGACAATGCTGGGTTTTCTATGTACAGCTTGTCACCTATTTCTATGTCGATAATTTGAGTGGCATCTTCGGCATAGGCAGTCTCGCGACTTTCGGGGTGTGTGAAATCGACCAGCTCAACTCCTCTTATTTTAGGCTCATCGCCAATGTTCGTCACGGTCATGGTTGGGTAGTGGGTTGCGTGAGGCAAAGACCAGTAGGAAACCTTGACGAACTGAAGTGTGCCAGCGAGGAAAAATTGATGATAGGCTTTTGCAGGAGTCAACATGTAGAGTTTGTAACCTGGATTGAAAGGGGAGGAGAACTCTCTGTTTGGTATGCTGTACAGTTCGATGACAATCGTAGACTTGAGATTGTCGATGCTGGCATTTAGAGTGTTTACGTTGGTTCGAACCTCAGTCTCCACATCCTCCAATCTGCCATTCACCGATTCCAGGAGTTCCTCGATAGCATGAACAACAGTGTCGTAGTTTGGTTTGATCTTTACATCGACAATAAGGCTCTTGAATTTTTCATTTAAGTCATGTAGTTGGGTGCTGAAATTAGCTATAGTCGATTCCTGACTTGCCTCGATACTCCCAATTTGCTCTTTCACGCTGGCAATAATCTGCTGCAGGCTTTATACAAGCGTCAACTTGGAGCTCTGTATTACAAGGTCGTGGACCTGGGTTCTAATTTCCGCAAACAATTCATGCAGCTCGGTGATGTTCTGGTTGGTAGGTAAAATCGCGACAGACCCCCGTATCGATTCAATTTCGGATTGGATGTTTTTGATGTCGTCGGATTTGAGTATTCGGTTGAGAGTTCTCTTCACGCTTTTCAGTTCCTGAGAGGTAGGCAGGGTGGCCACCGTGTTTTGGAGCGATTCCAAAGCTTTTTTCACCGCGTCCAACTCGGAGGCATCGGCAGCAGCACGTATGCCTTCTTGCAGTTGCGTTATGTCATCCTGGGTGGGGGTAGATTGTTGCAGGGTTTCCAACTTAGTCTGTATGTCGTCGATCAAGTGATGGAAATGAGACAACTCGGATTCTGCATTCAGATTTTCCAGTTTGGCGATTTGCTGTTGGACGTTGGCCAGTGTATCCCTGATGCCCGGCAGTTTGGTTTCCAGCTCATCGTGAACGTTCGCCAGATCATTTCTAATGGCAGCAAGAGCATCCTCAATATGGGTTATGGTGCCTTGCAGCTTCCCGAAATCCTCGTAGGTCTCAAGTTGGAGTTTGATGTTGGCCACGCTACGGGCAATGGCGTTCAGTTCGCTGGACGACGGTAGATTGTTGATAAAATCCTCCAGCGTTTGGAGTTTAGTTTTTACTTCGTTGATGGCCGCATGCAAAGCATCCGTTTGAAGCTCAGCCTTGATGCTTTCCAACGTAGGGATTTCGAAAGATTGAAACTGTTCGCGCAATTTAGCAATACTAGCGTTCACGCGATCGTAGTCGCCTTGTGTTTTAATGCTTTGGATGATAGTTTGCAGTTCGGTCTGGATGTTGCTTGTTTGATCCTGCAAGCGTTGTTTCAGCTGTTCAACGTCTGAGGTTTGCGTTTGTTGCAGCTTGAGAAGTTCGTTCTGCAGATTGCCCACACTCAGTGCCAGCTTGTCGAGATTGTCTATCGACGCGAGGTCGGTGTATTTTTGCAACAGCGATTTTAGCTCTGCATCAATCTTGAGTACAGGGTCCAAGCACTGAGACTGCAAGCTGGCTATCTCGGACTGGAGGCTGGAGTTGAGCGTGGACTGGAGGGCCTGCAGATCGCTTCGCAGCTTCTTGACCCTGACGTCGAGCATGAGAAGCTCGTCGCCATGGTCGTCGCGTTTCGTATGGCCAAAAATATCGTTAGGCATTATTGTTATTTATTATAGGATAGCTAATTTTCATTTCTATGAAAAGAGGGATGAGTTTGTCGTAGTCGTCCAAGAGCTCTATGTACAGGCGATCGCCAATTTCAGCGAGTTTAGTGTTTTGTAGAGCGAGTTGGCAACACTGCCAGTGAGGTTAACATACATTATCAAAAGCACATCGTGAAAAGCTACGTTTTGTTCGGGCACACGTACACTCACACACACACAAAAAGCTAAAAAAATTATACACCGTGAAAGGCTACGACAAGTTGGAAACACTGCTAGTAGGAAACACTGCTAGTGAGGTTAACATACACCGTGAAAGGCTATGCCTCGCCCGGGCACATGTACACACACACACACACACACACACACACACACACACACACACACACACACACACTCACACACACACACACACACACACAAAAAAAAAAGCTAAAAATTATACACCGTGAAAGGCTACGACGAGTTGGAAACACTGCTGGTGGGGTTAACATACACCATAAAAGGCTACGCCTCGCCCCGAGTTGGCAACACTGCTTGTGAGGTTAACATACACCGTGAAAGGCTTCAAAATATCATATAGTGGAATTTTTGTAGAGTGGGTTGGCAACACCGACGAGCATCAAATGATGATTTCGAGCCTCAAATGATAATTCGAGCCTCAAATAATAATTCGAGCCTCAAATGATAATTCGAGCCTCGTCGGTGTTGCCAATTTCTATTTGTAGGTTAGCTTAGCCAG
The DNA here is from genome assembly GCF_977018435.1 of Lepisma saccharinum. NCBI lineage: Eukaryota > Metazoa > Arthropoda > Insecta > Zygentoma > Lepismatidae > Lepisma > Lepisma saccharinum. The sequence continues at coordinate 172,013 of NW_028143148.1, forward strand.
TAAAAGATTATATAGTGGAATTTTCTTCGGATGGGTTGGCAAAACCCAAGCCTCAAAGGAGGAACATCCAATAGAGTTGCCAAATGTAAAAAAAAAGACAATAGGTCCCCCTCATAAAAGGCTACAGTAAGGGCCCACAGGTCGCCAACACTAGGCCCCCAACAGTGTTGCCAGACATAAAGAGTACATGGACCCCTCAGGCCCTTTGATGAAAGTTTACAGTGAAAAACCCAGTAGGTTAACAACACTGTCAAAAAATCTACGGCAGTGTTGCCAGAGGTAAACAGGGGGCAATGGCCCCCCCCTCATAAAAGGCTACAGTAAGGGCCCACAGTGTTGCCAACTCTGTGCCCTCAAAATATACATCATAAAAGGCTACGACGAGCCTCAAATGATGATTCGAGCCTCAAAAGATTATTTAGAACTCTCCTTTTGTGTCTACTTCTTCTTCACGTTCAGAAAGAGTAATTTATTCTTATTTTATCTCAGTCCATTTAACAAATTCTGCTATTTGTATTACTATCGCATTTGTGGGTTGACTATTCTGTGTCAGTTCTCTACTCTCTCTAGATCAATCGCGGCGATTTGGATAAATGAATGAAATAGATGAAGAAACAACACAAGAAAATGTCCATGTATTGTCCAGAATTTGAACCTTAAAACCCCTGTTGCCTTACGGTAACCACTCCGCCATGGTGGATGAAGATAATTCTGTAGGTGGTAGGTAAAGTTCTCTGTGCACATTGCACCATGCCCTGAAGGCGAATACAGGGGAAGTGGAGGTAGGGCCCCACACATTCTTGATCTTGTCCATTTGTGGAAGTGATGTGATCAGCACCACGCTTCCCTTTAGGTGCCCATTTATTTGAGGCTGACTGAACCCCAAAACTGCAGTATGTATGAAGAATTCCGACATTAGATCAGCTACCTCGAGAATCGAACCCACCAAATGTCTCTTCTTCCCTGATAGCGTAGTGGTATAGCTATTATCTTGTAGTCAGTAGGTCTGTTGTTCGATCCCGGTGGAGGCACATTACACAATGGTTCCGATACTGCTGTAAACTGTAGGCCCAGTCATGATTTGCTTATTTGAGCACAAAGTGGGAATTTTCCCTCTGGGAAGACGTAAGGTCAGTTTTAGGAGCGTGTAAAGGGAAATTCCGGACAAGACGACCGCCAGAGGTTTAGAATATGTTGGAGAATATTTCTGGGGTTTCGCAGGGGTGTTGGGTGCGTGTGGATAAATCACTGGGTAGATGAGCTTAACGCGCTACGAAGCCAGAGGTCCCAGGTTCGAATTTTTTTCAATGAGGTTAAAACACCTTGTCCGACACCACAGGGAAATTGTGAGTAATCGTAAGGGACTAGGAACGACACTGGAAAGAGAACGGCCAGTAGTGCAAGTGGAGGGATCGTGCGTGGGCTGTGGTTCGAAGAATAAAACCAGTCTCATATACGATACAGTCAGTGTTCACTTCCGGATATACCACGAGCTATCTCACTTGGGGATCATGTGAGATCTTTCTTGTCCTTAGTTCGCGACAGAATTAGAATTAGAAACAGTCTTTCGAAACATCCTCAAGTTAATTAATTCAACTACCAATCAGAATTCAAGAGCGCACTGGCTGAAGAGAGAAGAAGAAGCGCAGTAGGTGTTCGACTGTTTATTTCAAGGTAGTTTTTTTGTTTCTTTACATACGAATATATATATATGACTAAGAAGAACATATTACTTATTGAATGAAGAATCTGCTAATTATTATTGTTCTGTGTTAATAAACCACGTGTCTAATGTTTCTAATATTGATATTTAATTTTACAGTAGCAGTAATATTTCGAACTAAACAGTCACACATGTTTTCTGAAATTTATAAACTGTGACGACGTGGTTTAACACACAGGAAATAAACTTTGTGTATTTATGACATATGAGGATTGTTTTTAAATTATCAATTATAAATACTGCTTCATGGGTTTCAAAGTAAATCTCACAATAAATATTTTATGGCCAAAAGAAATGTCAGTGTAATGTAAATACTATGATAAGCTTAATGTAAGCACAAGAGTTTTCATATTTTCAATATTGTGAAGTTTATGTACTTTTGTTGGTTAGTTTGTATTGGGAAATAAATTAGATGCGACCTCTATCGTAATATATGAGTAACACAACTTTATACTAGTGTGTCCTTAAAGTTCGTTATCAGTCTGAAATAATATTTCATTCACTGTTACGCGCTACACATTCTGCATTTTTCAATAGTGCCAAAGTTATTATTATATTCTTTGTTGGGTACAACATTATTTGCCCTTCTTCTCAACAGTTGTTAGCATACTAAACGTGTGAAGTGGTATATGCTGTTCGTGTTGTCGCCATTTTTAAGACTGAGTTTTTAATGATTGTGTGAGACCGCTGTCGTTGCCTTCCCGAACTGAGGACATAAAAAAAAATCTTGGGTAGTTTGAAGATGGAGGTCGATCCGGAAGTAAGGACGTGCATAGGAACGTGTGAAACTGGCTGAAACCTGCTTTGGACAACTTTTTAGGAATTCCAAAAAGTTTGAAAAATCGGGTTGGATTATGTCAAGGATTGGCTCTCTCAGCATTATCTACTCGCATAATTCTTGAAGCTTTCCTGGCGGCGAATGATGAGCTTTTCTCTGGATTTCAAGCAGATGATTTCCGGATAGGCTTCCGAGCTTTCGAGGGCTAACGTCATTCCCATCTTCAGGGTTGAAGTTACTTCAATTCCTGACGATGAGAGTGACTTTAGCTCTCGAAAGCTCACTCGAAAGCCTATCCGGAAATCACCTGTTTGATGTTCCGAGAAAAACTCTTCATTTCAATGCATATTCGTAAATGAGTTTCCGGTTTTGGATTCTGAACTGTCCTTAATCCCACATGCCAGAAGTTTCCGGGGAAGGGGTTCGAACTCTACCCCTCCCCCCTTTCCCCCCGTTTAAATAGTGCTATAAGTCTTTCATACATATGGTTTTCGCTACATTGTGCCGAATGAGAAAACTGCTGAGGTGCAAAATAACAATATCCAACAACTTCCTTCCTACAAGAACTATTTTCATGATCAATCCGCACTGGCAAATTAGGTCGTCAGCTACGAGTCCCACCTTCAACAATCCCGTTATATCAATTAATTTATAATAACTGGTCATGGATGGGTGGGAGACTGATCTATACAATTGTTAGAAGTTCATTATCCAGATATTCATGAACTACTTAACCTGCGCTTTATTTTTGCCGAAATATTCTTGAAATGGACATTGTGTAATTTATTTCTCTTCTTGACATCTGAGATACTGGGGAATATGCTGCCCTCAACCCCTCCTTGAGAACAGCAATGCTTTACAGCATACTTTCGCCATCCCGGTACTTCGAGAAATTTCATACTCCAGACTAAGTGAATATATATCTGTGCTGATTCTATTCGCATTCCTGAACACTTTCTTTTGTCCATTTTCAAGTTAGCCCTATAATTTCAAAAATACTCAGTTAAATCTTCCGAGAGCTTTCCTCCCCGGATATTTATACCTGAAGCAGATTTCTACAGCTCGAAAACATCTGGTGAGTTATCCTCGGGCCTCCCTCCCTTCTTCTCCCGGCTCATTAGTGGTGAACGAGGGTCCGTGAAGAGCCAGGCGACTGGGCTCTGCAGGGTTGCTGTGTCAAGAAAAGTGAAAATAGAGTAAAATGAATTAATTAATTTTCGGGACGTTGATGCAAAAAATGAAAATATTAATCAGTGGGTCTCTAGAAACATCCTTTCTCAGTGTTCAATCAAAATTTGGAAAATTTTTGTCGACTGGTTCTCGAGATAATCGTGACCAAAATACCGAAAACATCCCATAAGCTTACATAGAAAATGCTCAGACCTTCGCCGGGGTAGGAGATCGCCTTAAATAAAATAATTAATACGACCTTACGAGATATGTCCCGAATTATTAGCAGAAAATAAAATCAGGAATGGAAGTGTGGGGTGAGCGGATCATTGCGATGAGACGCATTGAAGAGTCACTGCCAAGAGTAAGACGTGATTGGTGGAGAGGTTGTTATGACAACACTTTAAGTTTCGAAACCGCCGTAGGGTGGCTCCACACGTCTGATTTTTTTCAGATTTTTTGGAGGTCGTTTAGGTGGCGCGCATCGATCTTGAAGTTTTGATAGTGATTTGGTTATGCAACACGCACAACAATTTCACAGAAATGTCATTATTTGGCTATTTCATGTGTTTTTTCTGCATTATGGTCGTTTATTGTTTTGTTTATGGCAAATATGTTACATTCGTGCCTTAGGGGTGGTTTCCTATGCTGTTTACGTATGCTTTTGGTAAACAATTGTCAATTTGAGGCTAAAAACTCCATATTTTTCTATTGATGGTTTCCAATTGGTTTTGACTGTGTTTTATTCGAAGTTTTTCCGATATAAAAGACTAAATAAAATATTTTGGCTTTCTAATTGCTAACAGTTCCTCAATTACTGTCCAGCGCTTCGCTTATTTTCATAGCTTATTATGCTTTGAAAATAACCCAGAGCTCACCACGAGGAGGTGGCTGGACTGCGAGCTCCACCCACCCAAATGATGTTGGCAAACATAATTTTACTAAGGTGCAGGCCAAGATTTTCTTCTAGTTTTCTCCTTGAACTTTATAGTCACTTTTTGTTCGAAATGTCGGCATATGTTCTCTAGATTCGAATTTCGCTTTGATGTAGCCATCACGTGCGCTGGCGCCGAAAACGGAAGAAGCAGCCTCTGTATAATTTTCACAAGTCGCTCCACTCCTTGTGTGTGGCAGGGGAAGTCTTGAATTTCCGCTATATTTTTGTTTTTATTGTAGTATATATAGTATATAAATAGTATCCTGAGAGATATTTCATACCGAGGCGACAAACCACAAATGTCGCTTGAAAGCGAGCAGTCGGAAATCAATGCAGCCTTTCGAACCGTAGGGACACAAGCTCTGACTGCACCGTTTCCTCAAGGAGATTTTACACCAAAGCGACACGCGACAAACGATACGAGGATGTCACACCTAAGCGACACGGGTCCTTCGGTCCAAGGCAACTTTCACACCGAAGCGACACATGTTGCTTGGAAACGAGCCAATCAAGATCAACATTTCACATCGTAGCGGCATGACGGAAAGCACATGCTAGCGTTCGGTTGGTGAAATCCTCAAGCGATAAGTGTCGCGTGCCGATTGTCGCTTTGGTGCGCAATCTCACTAAAGCAAGACGCTCATTGCATCGCGTATGAGCGAACAACAAACCACGGCAACATGTTGCAAGCTATTGAGGAAATGGCCCAGTTTGAGCGACGCAGAAGCGACAAGGCGACACGTGTGGCTTATCGTGTCGCCTAGATATGTAGTTGTAATGTGCGGTTTATCGTGTCGCCTATCTGTTGTTCGCAAGCAACGCTTGCTAATAGACTGAAGGCACCATGTCGCTTGTCACTTAGTTGGGAACTCCCCCTGTAGCGCGTCGCTTCGGTCTCAGCACCCTTCCCTTAAGGAGCTTTCCGACCGAAGTAACAAGTAGCACGCGAATACGACATATGAACGTGTCGTTTGCTGTTTGGACCCTCATGTGCAATGAATGCTATTTTACAGTCTGGAAGTGTGTGTCACTAGTGTGACAGTGTGAACATCCCGTGTGGCTTATCCCATTGGTTTGAAAGTTGCCTTACACTCATGTCGGTGGCACTAAGAAAGTTTTGTGGGGGTCCCCTTGTCGTTTCATGCAATCATCATTATCATCATCGCCGCGATTAGTTGAAAGCGGAAGAAAAGAGACAGTAAATATCAAAAATACAAATGCTTCAGTGTGCATATCTTTAAAAGAAATGATGATGATAATAATAACGAACCTAATTCATACACAAAAATTTAGTTGCCAAGAGCATTCCACGCGTATTTTTTTCTCCCGTATTATATAACGAAAGTATGACGATAACAGGACGTAGTCGACTGTCTAGAATTCTGTTAATATCTTCGCGACCACTGTACCAAATATCATAGCAATTATCACATTCATAGAAATGCTTCATGTAAAAGAATCAGACGTTGCAGCGAAAACTCCATTTACTTCCATTATGAGCAGTCGAACACCAAACACCGGGGTCAACACCAGCGCCTCTAGCGGATCATTTTCGAGTGGAACCAGCCCATCACCTTCTCAAACTGGAGAAAGCCGAATGGCTTGTTCTAGTCACGTGAGCGACGTCATCATCTGTAGGCGAGACAGCCGCCATGTTTGATTTATTTGGTGGAAGTAATGTTGGATCGTTTTTAGCGTATGTGGAATTGCAATGCAATTTTAAGAACTGCAACGAAGTATAAGTAAAGTGGGAGCGTACAAGGAATATGGTCTATAAGTGTTGTGTTCTCAACTGTAGAAAAAATTATGATGAGAACAGTAAGAGTAATGTATTTAGATTTCCTCAAGACGTTACTGAAAGAGAGAAATGGATTAGGGCAATTCCACGTAATTTTGACCCTACGATAAACTCCAGGGTAAGTAACACAGATTTTATACTTATAAATAAACGGGAGATAGTTTAGTTCATAATGTAAAGATTTAATGTGCACGAAATAGGCATCTAACATACTTTTAGATCTGGTCAGGTTTTACTTGTTTCTTGAAAATCTTTCTTGATCACCAGTATCGAATTGGTAAATCTAATTAAGCTAATTTCTTTAGAAATGCCAAATTTAACTTGAATTACTATATTTGATTAACATTACATAGTTGTTTATCGATGCAAAATGAATTGTTATAAAATATTGTTACATCTACCAAAGCAGTCTGTTTCAATAACATGTTCATCATCGAGAATTCTATACAAATTTTTAGTTTCAAAGTATGCTTAAATAAAGAAAACTATAGAACTGAGCAAAATTGTAAAATATGCACATTTATATTCTTATTTCTAGCCCGCTTTTCTGCCTCTTTAGGTTAATCGGAGATAATGGAAGGCAAGTTGATATTTAGGTTATGCATTGAAATACAAAGTACATTGTGTAACAACAAACAATTTGTTGGAATATTTTCTTGTATAATTATACAATAATATATTGTTTATGTTTCAAATAAACGTTATCACACAAAAAAACATACTTTTTACCGAGCTATGCGAAGAAGCAAACATAGTAATTTCGTTTAACATTCTTTTTCTTGAATATATTTAATCATATTCTTTACTTGCATGTGTATAAATCATTTTGGCTCTACAAACTTTTATGTGACAGTTATTTTTGGTATTCCTAAACAAAATGATTTAGACATTTTTACTGATGTTTGTTATTGCAAACAAATAAATCGCCAAACTGCTCAACGCCAAACTGTCAACCTAACCTTCTTCGTTAGTCTAAGCAAATCTTTTTTTCTCTGTACCAAACGTAACCTGAATCCTTTAAACCGCCTTGTAAAAAGTATTGGTTCAAATTTAAAAAAAAAATAATAATAAATTGTATAACTACTAGTATTGAGACTTGCTGATGTCATGTTTGATTGTTGTTATTTAGGGTCACTTTTCTACCATTTTTGGTTAATGGCGACGATGAGGACGAATGACGATATGATGAAATTGATGTAGCACTCACAAAGAACATCCATGCCCCGGTCGGATTCAGACCCCGGATCCCCTGGCGTTGTAGCGCGCTGTGCTAACCTCTCAGCCACCGAGTCGGTTCTGATGTCATGTGACCTTGATGAGAGAATATTGTTTTCCTTTCAACAAAAGTATTGCATGTCTACTTGAGGACAGGTTAAGTAACTAAATACTGTAGATGTGTATTGTTAATAAATTGTAAGAACTTTACCAGTTTGTTCATTCTATGCTGGGGGAAATGAATGTCATATCCGCCTATGGTCTTTTTATTGCCAATTCCTGGCATTCTTAACCTCACGTCATGATTTACTGAAAATGTTCATGGTAACCACACACTTGTATTTTTATATTTCAAAAACGGTCACAATTTCTGCAAGATTTGCTTTCCCTTGTATCTTAAGTTCTGCTTGTATAAAGCAAGTACCTAATAGTTCACTTCATTCTAAAGCTCCCACTTTACCTTTATGTTCCCATTTATAATGCCATTTTTCATTATGCTATTTCCAGGTGTGCCAAGCACATTTCAAAACTGAGGACATTAAATGGGAGACTGTGTATGTGGATGACCGTACAGGAAAAGTCTTCAGAGTTGCTTTGGCAAGGCATCGGATCTGTCCAGGTGCAATCCCATCAATTTTCCCTGGATGTCCATCATACTTGTTAAGTATGTTGTTGTAAATGACTCACTCTCTTTGTCAATGTTTTATCGTGGAGTTGAAATTAATAAGAAGAGATTTTCACGTAAGGTATCAACTACACATGCTATTGAAGATGCAATACATTTCCTGGAAATGTTCGACAGTGTAGAATCAGCATGTAATATTAGTGATGTTTTGGAAGCCATTGAAATCTTTCTTGGCAATGTAAAAGAGAATGTACATGATAGCAGAGTGTCAGTGCTTCATTTTATAAAATCACAAATACGGCTGTTAAATGTTCGTAAAGAACGGCTGAGACATGATTCTGAGATTATTGTTTTCTCATCGTTGTTGAATTGTATGTCTCCATGTGCATATAGGGTCATCCGTGATTCAGGATATTTTATTTTACCCCATCCAAATACTTTGAGGAAATTATGTTCAGATATCCATGCAAGTCCAATCGCAGAGCAAAGTGAACGCAATTTGCTAATGCAAATGCAAGAGAAAGTGGATCACCTTAAAGATTATGAGTTGTACTGCTCATTGATATTGGATGAAATCCATATCAAATCCTACATCGATTATAAGGGAGGTTCAATTGTTGGCACTGCATATGATAGTTCTGAAGCTGCAAAAAGTGCTCATGTATTTATGATTAACAGTGTGCTCTCTAAGTACAATGAAGTTGTACATATATTATCCGTGAAAACTTTAACTGCTGACTCATTGCATTGCGTAATTAAGAATGTCATATTGGGGATTGAAAATTTAGGTATTAAGATTATATGTGTTGTTTCAGATAACAACATAAATAGGAAAACTATGTCCATGTTTAATGTTGAACATTAACAGAACTTTGTGTATATTCACCCAAGTGATAAGAAGAGGCCTTTGTTTTATCTTGTGGACACTGTGCACTTATTTAAGTGTATTAGAAACAACTGGATCAATCAGAAAAATGAAAATGTGAGTGTTGTTTACCCAGATTTTGAAAACCTGTGTGATATTCATGTTGCATCATTCGCAACTTCTAGAACACTCTTTAGTATGGAAAGTGATAATATCCTAAAATATGCTCATAATTTATAATTAAAATCTCTGTGGCCAACTTCCCTAGAAAGACAAAACGTGAAACTAGTTGCTCAAGTTTTCAACAATATGATAATTGAAGGTTTAAAGCAACAAGGGCCAAAACACAATTTGCTGAACTATGAAGACACTGCAGAGTTCATTAACATTGTTTTAAACTGGTGGGAAGTAGTTAATGCCAAGTCTCGATGGAAAGGTGCGAGGTTAAGAAACATTTTACAGTATCCTCTGACAAACGAAGCCTCAGATGAGAGACTCTTGTACCTACAAAAATTCCTTGATTGGTTGGAAAAGTGGGAAAGTTTGAACATATTGTCAGAAATACTCACTAGAGAAACTTCCAGTGCCCTGAAAATAACCACACATGGGCTAATTGAAATAACCAGATATTGTACAGAAGAGTTAGGAATGCAATACCTTTTGCCAGGAAAATTTCAATCAGACACACTTGAAGCGAGATTTGGCCAATACCGACAGTTGGCTGGTGCGCAGTACAACGTACGTACGTCAGATTTTTGAGACGGCGGAACAAAAACTGCGTCTTGCCAACAGAATGAAGTTGAAACTGAAGTCACTAAAATATGGTGACATCTTTGTAAATTAAATTGACGAACATGGTACATCTGAATTGACCCTGGCAGTTACAGACTTGGCTATGTTTCAGAGTTTGAAAATTTGTGCTGCGGATGTTGTGGAAGCGAAGAGAGATCTTCCTATTTTGATGTACCTAGCAGGCTATTGCTCTTACATTGCAAGGAAAAAATTGACGTGTGATGACTGCAGAAACATTCTAGTTTTGGACAAGAGTATGCAAGATCTTCCAAACGATTCATTGGATTTTATAAAAAGTTTGGATAGAGGTGGATTGTTGTGTCCTTCAGAGGTGGTTGTGGATATTGTGCTGATCAATTATGTTGTTGTCAAAAAACTGATAAGCCGTGAATATGAAGTGGAATTCTTGAAAGCAGTAAACCAGCGGGAAGTGGCATGCAATCTTAGTCTTGTGAAGTTGAGAGAAGATGAAGATAAGTGGTGGGTGAGCTGCAATAATGGGCACGAATGCCAAAAGGTTTTGAGAATAATTTTGTGGTCCTCAACAAATGCTTTGTTAAGTAAAAAGGTAAATAACTTTGTTGAAGGCCGACACAAAAGAAGGAAACTCTCCACACTCTAAACTTCTTTGCTGTTTGCCTTATTTAATTGTTGAAAAAATAATTGAGTGTTGGTACTACAAAGTACTATCTGTCGTCGTCCTTTCAAGAACGGAAAGACAATGAAATAATAATAATAATAATAATGAATGTGCTAGTGATGCTTCTATGAGTTTATTAATGGGTTAGGCAACTCGGCGAATTTCCTCTGAACTCAACATGCGGGGTTTAACTTATTCTATTTCTTTTTACCTTTCTTTTTTTTTTTTTACAAAAACTGTAACGAGTTTTATGTAAAACTTTAAAATATTACGGATAATATTTCATTTACGCATTTTTTAAAAATTTTCCACCAGGAAGTTTGTAACGATTTCCGACATGAATTTGTGTGATATTAGGATTTTTTTTGTGGTGGCCAAAGTTGCTTCTTGAACGAAGAATGTTGGTGTAAATATTTAATATTTTCTTCTATCTCTTCTAACTATATTTACGGTGATGATAAATGTTAAAATGTAACTATCTCTGAGCTTCCACTTCTTATTAAAGAGAAACAAACGAACTTAAATTCTCTACGATAAAATATTGTCTTCCTTGTACAGTGTTAAGATGATCGCCTCCAGATGATGACGTCAGGACTGAGTGCTGCGGCCTGAGCCTCTAAGATGGTCTTGAACCAGCCAGAGAGCGCAGAAGCTTGCCGTTTTCCACACTACGTTATTCTAGGCCCTGTAATATTGCATATCAGCTGACGATAGACAACGTGAGTCAAGATTTGCCCGCCGAATTAGCAACGACCAATAAATGATTATAATGTTAAAAATAACGCTTTTTTCATGGAAAAAAAAGTTATCCCCAGCTTGAAAAATGTTCCGGTATGCATATGAGGTAAGTAGAAATGATTTTTATTTGAAAATAAACGAGTTTAATGAGTCTCCGGCTTATACAACTGGTACCCTACACGATGCACATTGTAACTCTAAAATGACCAAAATGTCACTTACCATGTTTTCCACCCGAGCCCTTCAAATAACATTGGTCCCTAAGGTCTTCCTAATATTTTTGCATTACTTTTGTACATAAAAGCATAAATATACATATGAGGCATCACTCTGACACGGTCGTGGCAGGTTCAACCATAGGATATTATTAGCCATAAATATATATTAATCTCAATGCATGAGAATCAGCCAACATGAAACTCTATATTGGTATACGAAAGTACCTCTCAGGGCACGGGAAAACATAAAGATTTGCAGTAAAAAGAAACAAAACTCAGAACTTACGTTTTAACATATGAATTCCGAATCTATTTGTCTTGATTATGCAATTAAAAACAAAGTTGTACATCATAACGAAACACACTAAAAGTCACATTAACAGCATAAATTTCTTCCATCCACTTCCATCCACTTCCATTAACTTCGTAACTCCCAGCAACAAGATTAATATATACCAGGCGGGATGGTGTACTTCAACAGTCTGTTCATACGTCCGGAAAGGACATGTCAACTAACTTGGTGTGCCTATCAGGCACTTCCTTTAGATTCGTGTTTTTAGAGACACTAATTCTAGTAACAGGATACATCATAATATCAGAGTACAATGCACTAACGAGATATAAATACTAAACGATAAGTACTTTTCATAAACTTTCAATTATTCCTCATTACATTCGTTGTAGTAAGTTACAAACATAATGTATTTAGTATAATTTCTATTTTCTAAAACATACATATTTTTTGCCACATGAATATATCTTGCCTTCAATTTTGGGATAATTGCATACAACATCTTACTTAATTCGTTATAAATTTTAGTGTCCATAACTAAGGGTATATAAGTATAGTCATAGTAAAAAGAACATACATTGCCTCACGTGCAACCCAAAAACGAGAACTTTCCTGTGTCAATTATTAACAACAATCTGAAATTAATTATTATTTTAACAATTTATATACATTACCACTCACTTCTTACCTCAGAGGATAAGTAATCATCAAATAGCAACAATAGCAACCATGCAACTAAACCGTATAATGCTAATATCACAGATAAAAGTGTTAATATTGACTCGACAAAGCACTATAGGCTGTATTAAACATGCATTAAAACAGTAAACTTTGAACTGCCAATAACGTAATTTCAAAATTTCAGAATGAAATGTGCTGGACAGAATATACCCACAGGTCTAGTATAAAATTTAACCATCTGAAGGCATGCATATTTTCAAAATATTTACTTAATGATTCTTCTTATACTAGATACAGAGAAAAACGTGCACGAGAGTAAAATAAACATTTTTATCGCAACAATAATAATTTTATTTCCTGACAATGATCGTATTTCGCCTGCCATTAAATTATTTAATGTAGGTGACTATGTTACACTATGTGACACTACAGTACGCGAAGCTACATCCAAGAACAAAAAATAAAATGTGGTATGAATGGGAACGTTTGCAGTCAATTAAAACTTTAAAAACAATGCAGAAAAATACTGTAAAATTGTCAATTACAAGTAAAACCATCATTGTTTACATAGTTAAAGAAATGCCATAGTTTTACTCTTGATAACCAGTTACGTTACTAGCAATTAGGTCTACATAAAAATAGCATTCTCAGGTGGACAAACCAAAGATGTTGAAAAACATATTTCAGAGTGTGTTATTATTATTTATGAACACACCTCAAAAAGTTTAATTAAAACTTATCAAAAGTCGCATACAATTGAACAATAGAAAAAAATATTTTACTATACAATCATCGATGTAGTTTCTTTAGTTAATTTAAATTTTTTATTGACATTATATTATATGTGTATTATTGTCATGTACTTAAGACAGTTAAGATGAAAATCAACTTTTATCTTCAATCCAATTTTATAAAGATTGATAGAGTCAGAAATATAATTACAAATTCAAATATTTTATCTGCTAATATATTCTTACGTATGTATATGCATTCAATATATGTAATTTTTGCACAAGTCTTTGTTGTTATGTCTGAAAGAGAAGTGAAAGATCCCGATCGGCTAATTTGATTATTGAAATTATTTAATTGATTTCTTGTGTGGGTCGATGTATATTTACTTGCATGCGAATTGTATTGGTTCTCTTTCTACATTTTTTGTGTAAAGCATTTGTTCGTGTATGTTTATTTGCCTTTTATAATTGGAGGTTTTATATATCGTATCATTCTTACGAATGACAGGATAGAACCTGCCACTCCCAATCGATTTCTGGGTGATGTAGTTTAATTATCATTCATTCTCAGATGGTGAGAGCACTTGCCATGAGGACAAGTCTGATGTTAAGCAGCAAGAGGTAACCCTGAAACAAAATGGACTAACTAAAACAAACTGAAATGGCAACTAGTCACTCTCTGATTTTTAGAACTTTCGAACCTGAATCATAATGGTGAGGTTAGGATAAATACCTGTCTACAGTTAGAAGATAGATGACCAAATCAAACTATCGAAGTGTAAAATAAAACTGACTCTCTCCAGGCTTCTCCTTCCTTCTCAACCTAAGTCAGGCTTGACTACTCTCCTTCCAAGACTCCCAAATGTACACAAGTGCAAACGAGTTGCCCAAGGTGTCTCTATATATTCCTCTGTCCCGTGCAGTCATGGACGCTTCTTGCCTGTAATGATTCCAATTAAAGTCATTGGGCTTGTTCAACCCATAATTGTCCGTGACTGTACTAAGCCGATCCTACCAGGTCTTCCCAGTTCTTTTTCATATTATTAATATGATGGATCCAGTAAAAGATGTTGAATATGAGGAAAGACAGAGGAAATAAGCAGAGAGAGAACACGTCGATTGCTCCATCCCTGCGCAAGTTATTCCTTAGATACATACACCATCTTCTCCAAGCATTGGTGATCTTTGACCTTCTGTTCTTCACGCTCTTCTGTGGAAAGAGAATGCCTTCTGCATCAATCCAGGTTATCCATCAATGTATATAAATTAATGAAATGTTGTAAAAATTTACTAAAAATAGAAGTACAGTAAAACCTAGTTTTTCCGGACCCCGATAAGCCGCACTTCGCTTAATCCGGACAAGCAAAAGGCAAAAAGAAAAAAGCAGAATGTTTTAAATGTGGCTAGAAGTCAACAAAAGAACTTTCTAAAGAAAAGGCAGTCAACCACTGACGAAATTCTGTTTCCCGCTGACTTTGTACTGTACTGTATAGTGTATTTTGGCCTATGACCTTTAAATATACCATAATAAACGTGTTTTGTTGCTATGAACGAAGTTTTAATGCACTTTCTACTGTTCTTTTAGGTTATTTAAGTTAATCCGGACTTTCGTTAAACCGGTCAACATGTCCCAACCCATTAGTCCGGATTAACGAGGTTTTACTGTACTTTAAAAAAAGACATTATGGTTAATTGTGCTTACATTTTTATACTAATAAGTAGCCTACAAGATTGGCAATAGAAATATCGATTATCTACGTAAGGACTGTTAGGAATGGTAGCCTTAGTTAAATATGATTTCATTATGATGGAATTTTATGTCAATAATTGCTTAGATTTGTGTCCAAAAGTTAAATTAACTGAAAAGGTTTAAAGAGGAACTACCATCCCCCTCTTTTGATTGATTCATTGATTGATTTGGTGTTTTAAGTCCACTTTATGCACAGTAAGGCTAAACGGGACTGGACCTACAGTTTAAAGAAGGATCCGAACCACTATATGCCTCCACCGGGTATCAAACCAGGGACCTCTTGATTACAAGGCGACGACGGTAGCACTGCGACATCGGGAAGGCCCCATATTCCCCCTTTTGATAGACCCAAAGAACAAAGAATGTCATGTATTAGAAACATTTTTCTGAAATAAATTTATAACGATAACTACAATTAGCAATAATAGCTACTGGTAGTATTATTATTACTACAAGTTTGTTTATATAACTTTGTGTTCATTGTCATAAGCTTGGAGGAATATCTTTACCAATTTGTTTTTATCCTAACTCAATTCAAGAAAAGGGTGCGGGTAATTGAAACAGAACATTTAGAACTTAAACTGTACATCATGCAGGCATAATTTTATATTAGAAAGAAATCCCTATGTCCAACCAACTATACAAGGAGTAATCCCATAGGGCGATAATCAATAAGTATCGATTACCTTAATTGTTTTCCAATAATCGATAAGTTATCAATAACTTTTTGGGGGTAAATCCTTTATTTTTTATATTTTCTTAGGTAAACAAGTGTTGCCAACTATGGGTATTGATTAATCGCTATAGAAAAATCATTTTTTTGTATATTTTAGGTAACAAGTGTTGCCAACTATGGTTATTGTTCGATTGCTATGAAAGGGAGTAGTTAGGTATTGTTTATTTGTTTGTTTGAGGAGCTGCAACAAGTAAACAATGGAGCTTCCAAATATGATTATCGATGGAGTGACAGGTGATGAAAGGGGTTGGTGTTAGGTATTGTTTATCGCTGACGTCACCGATTGATTGGATATGCATGGATTAGCTGCTTGCAGTCGGTAGATGTTTCTCGACTGGCTGTGCGGTGCGATGGCAGGGTTAATATACAGCTGTGTGAACCAATAAGAATGAAAGTGCGCGCATCTGAGTATCAACTAGAACACAAGAAATGCGGCCCAGGTGTCTATCGCAGATGTCGAACGTGACAATGTGCCTGGTCAGCGATTGTTATTTCCCACGCTAAAGCACGTACGACTTGACAATGTTCTCACGGCTTCCCAAAACTGCAGGTGATTGTTGTGCAAGAATGCTCTGGTTGGAGGGTATGCCAGCGCACATCGGAATAGAATATAAATGGCGTCGATCGATGTGTCTGCTGTTGTTGTTGGGAAGACTACAAGTGCTAACACAATGGTATTTTTATCGTTCCGGAACTCGATATCGATTGTTTCGAAGGAGTATTTATCGAGCGGGTGATAGTACACTCTGTCAAACTTGTGATGTGCCACGCTCCGGGTACCCAACTCCGAGAAATCCTGGGAAATCACTCGCAACAATCGCCATCCCCCTCCGCAGGCACGTGTACCACGTTCGGGTCTTCGTCCAACTTCTTGTAGGTGGGTACTGTCCTTTCTTCTGGAATCGGTAAAGTCAGACTAAAGGAGAGGTCGCTGTCATCTCGCTCTCCACGCAATCTTTTTCTTCTCCCTTCTCCTCCTCCTCCACCGTTTGATACACGCGTTTTCCAAAAATTGACTCTATATCGGTGATGAAGTTGTCGATGTAGGAGGGCATCTTTTCCCTACATGGTCGTACAGCATGACAGGGAACTTCAAGACACGATTCTAATCCAAACGAACTACGTTGTCGAAATACAGTGGGTACAGAACCTCGAACAGACCCACTTCCCACTCCGGACCCAATTCTACAGGTTCCCGTAGTTTGGTCGTGTACCGAGCGATGGTGTTTACGGGAAAATACTTCATCGAACTGTTGGATGGTAGGAACATCATAAATTCGCCCGAATCCATGATTGGTCTTCTACGCCGTTCGCTGAATGTCCTCTTCACCTATGCACGAGGCAAATGACATGGGGTAGCCAAGCCACTTGATTTTATACTTCCGTTTCCCGTTGCGAGTGCGATGTTGAAGAATCCGTTCAATGCGATACTCTTTATTTTCTGGAATGATGATCCTCTGTAGTTCCTCCGTGTAAAAAGAACCCTCCAATATGTTCCCTTGATCCTCGACCAGGTACACCGGTACGGGGTGGCGTTGTATTCTTCGGTGGATCTTGAAATGCTCCCGTGACCAATTCGGTATGGACCATTTTTCGAAGGGGAGCTTCAGCTTGCTCACACGAACAGTGTCGCCTACTCTGGTGTTTGCTCTCGTTTGTCGTTGAACACCACTATCCCCGTTCGTCATATTTTTCCACACAGTGTATGTTACCTTCGTTCACATCCACAGGCTTCATGCCTACACTTCTGTGGTACGAGTGGTTGTACCCCTCCACGAGTCTCCCAAGAACATCGATGTACTTGTATGTGCCGCGAGATGTGAAGTACTTCCACGTACGACTTTTTAACGTTCTGTTAAATCGCTCCACGACCCTCGCTTTTATATCTGTGTTTCTGGGGATCCGGTGCTCTATCCCCTACTCCTTCAGCAGTTTCTGGAAATGGACGTTTTTGAATGCCGGGCCCGCGTCCGTCTGCAGAATCAACTGTTTACGACCCACCTTCCATAGTACAGTGTAGCGAAGGAAATCAACTACGTACGCATTCCCACGACTCTTCGACCCTAGCTGCAGATGCAAAATTAATACGTCAGCGATTCCACACTTTCGAACACCTGCATGTGGCAACCGGATGCGATCTTCGTACCCCGTGGGAAGAAACGTGACTCAACTCAAAACATACACTCTGACATTGCACAACACCACGGATCGAAAATGCTGACACCTGCAGATCTCGGAATTCGAAATGCTTCTCGGAAGCCGTGGGTACAATGTCACGTCGTACGTGCTTTAGCGTGGGAAACAACAATCGCTGACCCCGCACATTGTCACATTCGGCATCTGCGATGGACACCTGGTCAGCATTTCTTGTGTTCTAGTTGATACTCAGATGCGCACGCACATGCATTCTTATTGGTTCACACAACTGTATATTAACCCTGCCATCGCACAGCATAACCAGACGAGAAACATCTACCGACTGCAACAGGTAATCCATACATATCTAATTAATGGGTGACGTAAGCGATATGCAATACCTAACACCAATTCCTTTCATCACCTGTCACTCCATCGATGAACATATTTGGAAACTGACGCAGCCGGAACCAACAACAAATAATTAATCGATGACGTAATAACTAGCCACTTCCTTTCATAACAACCAATCGATGACCATATTTAGAAGCTCCATTGTTTTACCTGTCGTAGCCCCCCACAACAAACAAATAAACAATACCTAACCACTCCCTTCCATAGCAATCGATCAATATCCATAATTGGCAACACTTGTTACCTAAAATATACAATAAAGTACAAAAAAAATATTTTTTTTCCTTTAGGCATTAATCAATACCTATAGTTGGCAACACCTGTTTACCTTAAACAAGTTTTTTAAAAAAGGTTTTACCCCAAGAAAGTTATTGATAACTTATTGATTATTGGAAAACAATTAAGGTAATCGATACTTATTGATTATCGCGCTATGGTCCCCATCCAACTACTCAAGGAGTATTTTAATTGTGAAGGTAATGACAATCCATTGAAAATATTTCTAAGTTGACCATGCGTTCAAGAAAATTTATTTAATAACGCAAAGTAGAGAAGCAAATTCCAGCTTGCTGGTAAGAAAAAAGTTAAACGAAATCGAAGTTTATGTACAGGAACTAATCGGGACTCCACTTACTCTATTGTCCAGCATCCGAAGTACTGCACTACTTCTCCTCCTAGGATCGAACGCCTGTATTCTTGATTTAAAAGTTGGCACAAAGAGAACGGTCTAGAAGAATGTCGAAGGAAGAAATTAGTTTTGGGAAGAAGAAACTACTACTGGTTTGTGCTTAAGTAGGGTTACCATATGTCCCGTTTTGACCGGGACAGTCCCGTTTCAGAGATGTGTTCCTGTCATCCCGTCGATATCATTGAAATAAAAATTAAGTGTTCCATTGTCGTCGAGAATAATCGAGCAGACAACAGTTTACTGTTTAATTTAG